>NW_007577793.1:242882-334503 GCF_000690725.1 Stegastes partitus
CTCTCTCTCTCTCTCTCTCTCTCTCTCTCTCTCTCTCTCTCCGCCTTTGATCTGTGTGTCTGCTGCGGCTCGGAGCTCTGCTGTGCTCTTGTGTTGCGCTGCCTGTGTTGTGTTGTGTTGTGTTGTGTCGTGCAGGGCTGGAGGAGCAGCAGCAGCGCTGACATGGTGAGCGGACCGGTGCGGGAAACACGCCACCACACCTCTCACCGGTCTGCGTTCGACTTTTAACAAGCAGCACTTTGATCAACAGGCTCCTTTCTAGCAGGTAAGAACAGATCTGAGTCCGTTTTCAACATTCGCACACTCACGAAAAACGATCGAGCCTTCGGTTAATTTCAGAATGAGCAGGACGCATGAACAAACCTGCAGTGTGTGTGTTATAAGCATGATGTGATATTGCATCGACATGATAAAATAAAGAGGCGAGTTAGTGCACTGACACCTTCAGTCTTGTGTTTATGAGTGATTCTTATGTAGACATGTTGCCCACATTGTGTCTTTATTGGCATTTTTACGCATAAATCTGATGTTAAATTGCCCCAGATTATAGTGTTTTAGAATATGTTTGCATCCCATTTGAACGTCTTTAGCTTTAAAGTGGGAAATGTCACCTTATTTAAAACTGCCAGCACCAATATTATGCACTATATAGTAAATATTACAAATCATAATTTGAGCTCTAGTGGTGCTTGCAGTGAACCCAAAAACCCAAAACGTCCAGGTTTTATGAGAAATGTCAAATGGAAATATTTAGATTTTTATATACAAATTTCCTCAAAATTCATCCTCATATATTTTGGCTTGTTTGGAATCTTTGGAGTATAAATAAAACGCTGATATAGCAGCAAGTGAGTGGAGTGTAAGTGGTTTGATGTCATTGTCAGAATCACATTTTGCTGTTTCTGAAATGTTAGTGTATATTACAGAGAACAAACTATAAAACAACCATCTTCCGCACACTGGAGCATTCACTTGTTGTGTCCTTTCAGCTGCGAGCAACAAGTGGTTCATCAAAATGGTCCGGATGCTTCAACACACCTTCTCGCTGCTGCTAACTGTGCATGTCATCTATTCAGCTCTGGTAAGTGCTTTCTGCATTGTACGCGCTTGTTTGCTCTGTTTGTGAGCTTTTGTTAAAATCTATTATTACTGTGTGCTGATCCTGCAGTCTTGCAAACATTTACAAGGAAATGTGCACAAGGAAGGAGTGACCGCTTTAAAACTTGTGCGTAACTGAAAAGCTACAAATTTGAACTGTTTACACAAACTGCACATGTCCACTTAAACTGCACTTCACACCAGCCTTACAGAGGCGTCTGCTCACACTGTGGGATCTGTGAAATCCTCGCTGAAGCCACTCTGTCAGTGCTGCGTATCGTTTTACCTTTATCCACTGCGCTGTCCTGATTGTGTTGCTATCTAGACTCCAGTCTCTGGTTCTGGTGGTCCCTGTATTGTTGCCTTCGACTCAGATTCTGCTGCAGCTGCTATACAGTTTTCCCACAGGGCTCATTAAAGTTTGATCTTATCTCATCCCAGCAGTATCAGACTTATTTTCAAGAAGTGAACCCAGTGGGTTTAGACCCCCCTTGAAATATTATGAGACGTTGTGATGCATAGCTCAGGAATGTGCTATCTTGTTATGGATAAAAGTGGTGATGAAATGCAGGAATCTCTAAACTTCACCAAATGACTGCCCCCCCACCCCCTTTCTCAGATTCATGTGAGAGCCGAGGAGGAGACCAGAGAATGCAGAGAGCAGGAGTACAAGGACCGCTTTGGGAACTGTAAACCCTGCAAACAGTGTGATGCAGGACAGGAGCTTTCAAAGGTTTGTGGTTTTTATCACTTTACCTGTGCAAACTGAAATTTTGGTTTTAAGCAGATTTCTCTAAAGCGCTGTGACTATTTTCCATAGAGCCACGAAAGGGAAAAGAAGTTCTGTCACTTGTTTATTTAGGAAACAGAGTGACGATCCATAACAGATCAGTTGAATCAACTTTCCCAAGCTGGAAAAAAAAACCTGTTGAGTTTATGAAAAGAATGAACATCAGTGTTTAGAAGAGTGTATCTTATCCAGGGAGCCAACATTATTTATTACTTCCTCTCTTTCATGCTGGGAACAGCCAAGCCGTTATTAGCTTTTGTAGAACACCGACCCTTCTTTAATCAGTCACACCCATACTTCTGACCTTCTGCAGCTGAATGGCTTCCATTGTTTTTCCCCATTGCACCCCGTCCAACTTATTGTCTTCACTGTTTGAAGCAAGCCATGCCTAAGCTTGCTGCTCTCTCGAGTGGGAATACAGTTTTTTCCACCACCTTAGCCACAGCTTTTTGTGTGCTTTGTACAAACAGGCCTCTGTAGTGTCAGTTAAGGTTGGTAAGCAAAGGCTTTCCTCTCTGGCAGCCGATACGGACCTACCTACTTTTGCGAGTGTAGGCGGTGATGTAAAGGTGAGTAAAGCACAGTCTGTGATCATTCTGTGGCAAACACCAATCGTACTATTTGAAACTGATTTAGTAGTAACTGGTGATACTCTTTTTCTACTGTATGCAGTTTCGCTTGCTGCTATAATTGAATAAAATATTGAAATAATTCCTTCCTAGTGTAGTTTCCCATGTATTGTTATTCAAAGAACCTAATCGAAAACAACAAACCAAGACTAATTATAGTCAATTAAATATCAAAAACAACTCTCCATGTTGCAATTCAATAGCCCCCAAAATGACCTTAAACTTGAATCCAAACATTTCTTAAATAGTTTAAAAAATATTTAACACTTCACAGGATTTATTGTAGTGGTTAG
Organism: Stegastes partitus; assembly: GCF_000690725.1. Lineage (NCBI taxonomy): Eukaryota > Metazoa > Chordata > Actinopteri > Pomacentridae > Stegastes > Stegastes partitus. Next base: position 245,693 of record NW_007577793.1, read on the forward strand.
ATAGTTTCAAAATGAGGTTTTTGCCCGCCTAAGATAATTTCATTGCATTCATTACATAGCAAGGAACATGTTTAGGTCATAAAATTGAATGGCAGCCTTAAGTAAAGAGTATTCTACAAGGAAAACGTCTGGTAGGCTGACTTTAACTGACTTTACACTCCACTACATCTTTGAGTACTGATGAAAAAAGTCTGTATCACCCCTTGACATCTGTTGCACACATGCATTTAAACCCAGTGGCCTTTAATCTCAGTGCACACAGACATGCACTCTGTGGTTGGTAATACGCTTCAGTAGTCCTCGTGTTCCTCTGCCAGCTCAACAGGCATGAATGCTGCTCGCCACCCTGGGGTCCTGGTTAATAATTGGCTGCCTCATTCTTTCTCTGAAGGTAGCGGGATGCCGGCTCAAAGTGGAGACCTGGGCCTGCACTCAGAGAACGTTTCCCAGAGAAACAACTTGTGATCTGAGCTCTGGGTAACCAAGACAATCTGTGCATATTCTGAAAAGGCAGGAGTGACTGTTGGGAGGGAAGCAGACTTTTGGAGTCCCTCTGTGCAGCTGCCATAGAGATCCCAGAGGAATGTGGCCCAGTTTGCTCTGGAAGTTTGCCTCTGGAAGCTGCTTTGAGGCAGGCAGACAAACATCAATTAGCCCCTCCACACTAACTGTAGCTAAAAGAACCACCCATACACAGGGAACGTCCATTAAAAGCAGTTGTTTGTCATCAACATATTTCATTCTAGGTTTCATTCATAGGAAGTTACTCAGTGTGTTGTGTCAGGCATGAAGGAGAAGGGGGACTCGTTTTTCAGTGCATGCTGGAAAATTGCCAGTGGCAAAAAAAAAAAAAAAGAGAGAGACAGGAACACAACTTTGATGTGTCAACATCTTGTAGTATGTAGCAAGAGTGTAACATTTCCTTCCAGCCACATTTACAGGACAAAGGACTTCTGGCTGAAGAGAAAGGAGGCGCATAAACAGCAGACAGGTCAAAATCACAGTGATCTCACATTTACTGCATGATTCTTGTTGTCTAAAGAAGCCTGGCAGTAGTAAAAGTGTACTAGAGCAACAAAAACTAAGGATGTAAGTGAATTTTGTAGTGATCAAAAGCTTTAACTGAATTTTTTTCAGTATTGTTTCCACACTGGGTCAGATGACTGAGCCACCCTCCCCTTGTGATTCCCTTCTAATCTCAGAAATATCTGTGCATCTGAATATGCTTCAGGTCTTAGCCAGGGCTGCCCCCTCTCTGCTCTCCACACGGCTGTTATGCTTGGCAGTCCTGCTCGAACCAGATCAGAGACAGGACAGGGAAAGGGGATGTTGAGCATCTGATTTTGATGGGTTTTGAGGTTAAAAGTACGAAAGCTGAGAGATCACCACACTTACATGTGTATTTGCTCTTCACTGGCCACTAGTCTCCCTAAATGATTTGTTTTATCTCATACAGAAGTATGACACAGATTGTCACCCTAATGTAATAGAGGCATTAATCTGTGTGTGTTTGTGGTATTTTTGTCAGTATGACAACATGCAATGAGTCTGAAAATGTTTTTCAGGGAAGTTTAACATAATCAATATGTATTTGTTTGTCGATATTGGTGGCTGCCTCATGGTAATTATGTGTAGCACAAAGGCCTTACAGACAGTGCGCTTCCCTTTTCATATGAATAATAACTCCAACATCACAGATTCCCACAGAGTATAGTCTTTCTTTTAGCTGCTAAACAAGTCTCTGTCAGTGCAGGGTGTCAGCTCTGTTGAGCTTTGTTAGCTGGGATAAAAGAAGAAAGAGATCGCTCCTTGATGATCTGTGCTGCCCGGACCAGAGGGGCAGGAGTTGGCTCCATTTTCCTTTTGTTTCAGTGCTCTGACCTGCTTGTGTCTACATAGCATCAGCCCTTCCTGCCATGCGGTGCCCCATGGACAGAGCTTGTGCCAGGGCTGGGTTGATTGGGGATGAATCATCCCGGGGCCCCTCTTCCTTCATGTGGAAGTGGGTCACAGAACCGCTGTGAGGTACCCTGCAGTGACAGGGCCAGGAGTGCTTACTTAAAGACCAGTTTGGTCTTCCTACCTCACTCTCTCTTGAGAAAGGCAAGCCCACGGGCAGCAAGTCCTCTTTTATTCCGCCTTTCCCCTCTTTATCACTCATCAGTCACCCTCATCCACTCCCTCCCTGGGCTCCCTGCTCTGCCCTACTGGACGCCTTATATGGAGAGCTCATAGCAACAGCTGCAGTAGTACAGGCCTAGCTGGTCCACCTCGGGCCAGGCATGGCCCAAGGGTTCAGTGTCAGGCTCACATGTGTTTGGCTGGAGGGACCGAATTCCTCATCTTCTATCCCGACTTTGCGGTGCCATCGCAAGATCACATCTTTGCCTCCAGCCTCCATTTTTATTTTCTTGCCAGCCTGCTTCCCCAAACCCAGCCCCCATATCAGAATCTTCTGCCCACATTCCAGCAGAACTGCATGCCCAGGCAGTGAAATGGGACACGGGCGAAGAGAGAAGAGTAGAGAGAAGCCCTGTTTGAAGCTGACCTTCACTTTAATGATATATGAGCACTCCACCCCCCCCACCCCCCGTCTGTCTATCCTTGTGGACTTAGATTGCAGTGTGGCAGCACTGGATAACAGGAGGGCAGCTGCTACCGAACTGATAGTGAATGATCAAGGCATGATGTCATCCCTGTGGGGTCTTTTCACTCTGTGTGATGTACAGTAATATTAGCTGTCATGTAAATATCAGTTTGTCATTGAGGTCACCAGTTTTTCAACATCATTTTTAGGCATGGGAACCAGTCAGGAATGACATAAAACAAGATGAACAGTAGCAGGTGGAAATGAAGAGTGACTAAAATGTATACATTTGTGGTTACGTCAGTGCTGTGATTTTTGCTTTAAATTTTGACAGACTTCCACAATTGCCAGTAAAGAGCAGGAAAGTGGTGTAAATTTGAAAAGGAGTAAATCTGAAATATGCATATCTCAAACAAGCAAATGAGATACATATCTGATTTCACAATACAACTTTATCATATAGTTTAAACTCTTATTGAAAACATCTTTTAGAATTTAGCTTTTGCTTGGCTCAGGTGGACAAATTCAAAATGTGGTTTGGCATTAGATCATTCACAGCGTTGTAGGAAGCTGTGCTTTTAAAGTGTACTTTCAATTGTTAAACACAAAAAGAGTATTCATCTTGTTTTCTTCATATACCTCTCCATAATCCTTCCTCAAGCGTTTCCTTTGCTTGCTGGCCTCTCAATCAACTGGACACTCACTGAGTCTGCTTGGAGAGGGAGTCGCACAAAAACGCAGCAATAAACTTGCAATAATACAACAGTGGGTGTCCCCTGGAGCCTTTATTATTCAAATGCATGGCCTTTCTGGGTCTTGCAGCGGAAGGCCACTCATTCATACTGACAGAGTCAGGGAGATTATTGCCAGTGTAAGATGGACTCTCAAAAGAGGCAGGCCATTGTTCCCTTCTGATCCCGTGAGCCAAGATCATTCTTTAATTCCAGACCCCCGGTAGTCCACATTCAAGCCCTCTTTTCTCCAGCTGCACATCACCCCAAACCACCAACCCCACCTCTTACTCAGTGTATTTCTCCCGTTAATCCCTCTAGGAATGTGGCTTTGGTTATGGAGAGGATGCCCGGTGCGTGCCCTGCCGGAGCAGTCGCTTCAAAGAGGACCGGAGCCTGCAGAAGTGCAAGCCCTGCCTGGACTGTGGACTCATCAATCGCTTCCAGAAGGGCAACTGCTCCACCACCAGCAACGCCGTGTGTGGTGACTGTCTGCCGGGGTGAGTGGACAGACACAGCTCCATCACACCGTTTCATGAAAAGCTCTTTTTTTGTAACAATAGTGCTGAAGAATAATGAAGCTACCACATGTTCATGAAAACTTTGTTGGCTAACATACCTGCAATTTTGTGTCATCAACAGATTTTACAGGAAGACAAAATTAAGCGGTTTCCAAGACATGGAGTGTATACCTTGTGGGGACCCTCCACCTTCCTATGAGCCCAACTGTAAGCCCCTTTCCTTTCTTTGACCTCTTCTAACAGCTGGCCTAACACCAGTTTTGCTAAGCTCTCATGAATACAGGCTATTCATCCATAATTCACAATAGCCGACGTTTTAACATGAAACAACAGGGATACAATAGTCTAAAAGCAAACATCGCCATCCCCAGCACACCATTGAACTCCTAGCCAAACGCTACTAGAACCAAAACACAGGCTGCAGTGCCACAACAAAGCCTGCACACACACAACATGCCAGCACAAGGTCCTTGGAGTAACCAGAACCACAGCCTTTAAAGGGTGGAGCGAGCCATATTTCATTCACTAAGTCTCACTGAGCCAGCCAGCTATGCTATATGTGCAAATAAATGCTTGGATTTACAAGCTGAGCAGTTGAAAAGCTGAAATGGATACCACTAACATAATAGTGGATTTGCCAACACTGGATTATATTAGCTCAGAACATGTCATTCAGTTTCAGCACTCAATTTGGATTAAATGAGCAAACTTCCTCGAACAAAACCTCCATTGATATTTCTAGACAAAACATATCTCAATAGCATTTCGGGAAAAAAAAAAAGTTTTTGTTTCTACCCCGACACATCGGAGAGTTCAAGAGGCATAATTTATGGCTATTATGCAAAAAGGAGGCAGGAGGTACGTTAGCTCACATTCCAGTAGGCTGCAGATCCAATTAACTGCTTTCTTCTGGCCTTTATAAGTAGTTAAGCGTAACCTTATGATTTCAGGTTTCCACATAAAACCAACAGGCGAATGAACTTATACCTTTGGTAATTGAGTGTGACTTCCTGATGGCAGAGGATACTGCAGCTGTTTCAGAGGAGGCGTCTGGCAACGCGAGCATCAGCGCTGTCCCGGCCAGAGTTAGCACCCTTGTGTTAAATAAAAGGAGACAGCTCTGGGATATCGGATAACTTAAAAAAAAAAATGCGGCTTCACCAGAATGTCCAGACTTTGTCTTGTTTTTAATTTTGTGCCTGGATTTATTTTTTTTAAATACACTTTTGCGAGCAGTCCTACTGTATGTGTAATGAACGCTGGCCTTGAGACAACTGGCTTCCCTCTCTCTGCTCATTTGTCCATCTGTGCAGCTTCCCGTTTTGATACTGGAGGAGGCCTGTGAAACAAAATGGCCATTGTGTCGGAGAACATAGCTGGTAGTTAGCTCCTACAGGGACTCTCAGTGGAGCATTTCCAAATGTTTGAAAGTCTTGCCCCCTCCCTTCAGTGTTATCTTGAGGAGGGTGGTGAAAACTTAAAGGGCAGATCATTCTAATAGGCCACACTGGCCCGGGGGGCAACGGTGCAGCTGTGCAGGGGAGGCAGTCGCCGTCTGGGGAGGACTGTAAATCTTAAACCCCCTCCCTCCTCCCTCCTCTCCTTTCTTCTCCTGCTTTTCCCCCAGTGGCTTTTTGGAGCCGAGTAAAAATGAGGTTGTGTTTTATGGATTCCTTCAGCCTCTTTAATGTGTTTCATCTGCTGAAGTTTTTCACTGTCACGGTAGATCTTAGAGGGCTGACTTGTCCGTACTGACACACACACAGACGTGCAGACGAATGTTGAAACAATCCTACCTGCTCTTTGTAGCCTGATCCTTTATTGTCAGTACTGCAACGTCTATCTGGATTTGCACAGACGTCAGACAGGAATTTCATTTTAGTTTTGTTCAGTCATGGTGGGATTTGAAATGCAGCCAGAAAACGTCACTTATCTTATATTATTAGTTGTATTTTAGACAGGATGAAAAAAATGAGGCCAATTCTAGAGAGCAGCAGCTACTGTTAACACTTCCTACTACTGCTACTTATCATTTTTACTTGCTATTGTAAAGGTTTCAGGCACAGCTTGTGACAGGGAAAAGCCAAAGGAAACATGATCCAGCAAACCTCCTTCCCTTTCCGATAACCTCAGCGCTCCATCTAGTAGAAAATCCTGCGTTACGCTGTTGCAGCCTCCTGACTGACATCATGCAATCAGTTCTCACTGCGAATGGCACAAAACATAACCGGCTGGCAAGAAAACATTCCCGCCTCCCAGCGATTCAAACCAGAGCCTCCAGTATTCAAAAGCACCTTCACCAGAGTCAAGCATACAACAGGAGCGGTGAGGTCTGCCGATTGCAGAACAGCCCGTCCTTATTGATGTTTTAATCAAGCTATCATGTAATTATTAAACCGCAACCTCACTGCAATTATGATGTTTGGTGCTGCCACATTACAAGAAGTGATGATTGTAAAATGTTGTACCACAAACACACATCTTGGGTGTTCAGTTTTGGATTTTGCAAACTTTTCCAGCAAACATATCCAGTTTCATTTCTAAAGAATGCAAAATTCTGATTTAATACATTGCCTACTCCTACTTTAATACCTGGGCGTCATAGGTGTTAAAAGCTCAAAAAGAGCTCCTGAGAAAGTGCTGGAAGTTTGTGGAATCTATTTACATCTGCAGAAGCAGAGTTCTACTCTCAAACTGGTGGAAGAAACTGAATTCTTGATCAAAACTTTAAGGGAATAACAGATTATAAGGCGTACATCTCCTTGAACTGAACTCCGACGTTTCATATTCCGTCTGAAATGGCCACAAGTCAAAAATTAAAAAAAAAAAAAAGCATTAAAGCTGTTTTATTTCCAAATCTTTGAAAGTCAGAGCAAAGCAGGCAATGTGCCAATTCCTTCAGTTATATATTCACTGAATTACATTTTTGCACATGTTCAGACATTCATACGCAGCTTATTGTCACTTTTTTAACACACATATTTCAACATAGTGTGTTAAAGCAATATCCTATACACAATACACAAATATTTATATTTTTATATCATATAAAAGTTTAGATCTAGAACTTTAAATATCTTCAAATGAAAATAGAAAACCCAGTGTTCATAACTCTTAGTCATAAGCACCAAAGAGGTCTTTTCTTTTCTGTAATTCAGAGTTCCGGTAAAGCAGTGCTCAGTTGTCCTAAAGAAGCTCTTAAAAGAGTTTAAACAGACAAAAGGCAAAGATCCCTCAGAGGTGTAAAGAAGTGCTTCTTTTATTTGGACTATGTGGCATTCCATAAAGTCAACAGGCAGGGAGTCTATGAAAGGCTGTGGTTTATTGGTCTGGTTTGTGTGGAGATAATATCAGCAGGTGAGGTCTCTTCAATGGGCCGCTGTTTATCTGTGTTTGCTGCAGCTGCTGGTTCTCTGATAACAGGCTGCCTTTGTGCTGTCGGGCAGATGATGCTCACCTCAGAGGAGCCGGATTTGACCTTGACAGTGAAGACCAAGTTAAAACAAAAGTGCTCAGGAGTCAAATACAATGCAGCGATCCCAGATATTACTCATTATGAGCCTCAAATCTGGACACCTTGTTATGAATAGTGCACAGTTTTTTAAAATAATAAATACAGTTTTTGTATACAGCATATCAATATGTTGAACTGAAGGAATTGCCGGTGCGTTGCTGTGGTTTAAACCTCGGAGGCCCAAGCAGTTTCTGGGCATTTTTCTCACTGTGGGCTCTTTTTCCACTGCAACATGAAGTCCTGCACCTCTTTTAGAAACAGCACAACCATGACTTTTTTTTTTTTTGCAGCATAAAATGGTGATAATGCCAGAAATCATAAAAAGAGAAAGAGAAAAAAACAAAAGTTGAATTTCTTTGATTATTTATTTTACAAACATTGAAAACCCTGGAATTAACATTTGGTCCACATTTGTGTACCAAGACTGGAAAAAATAGTGACTCTACATATCACAGATGTTTTATTATTTTCATTTTGGATTTGATTCTGTGTATGTGTCTCTTGTCTGCTCCGTCTAAACACAGCCTGTAGGTCAGTTAAATAGTCCCTGAATTTTTTTTGTCACGTGACTGTTGGCTGCAGCTGAGTCATTAATGGTTTCACACTTTTGCAGAATCTGGTCAGAACAAAAAGATCATCATTTTTGTCAATTTTTATAGTGAGCTACAAAGAACAAAGTGATTTTGATGATAGACTTGATTTATTTTTCCAATGGAACAACACATCACATGATTTCTTCAAGGACTGTCAGAAAGTTGAAATTTCAGTGATTCTCTCTGTTTTTACAGCTTGTAGCGCTGATGAATAGTTTCATTTTGGTAATTCTTTAAAGATAATATGTCTTTCAAGCTTGCCTTTGAGATTCAGAGCATTAATGTCTGTGTCTTAGTCACTTATTTTATTGTTCAATGTGACCAACAGGATTGACTGCAGATAAGATCTTATCAGCTTCACTGCACACGGAGTCATTAAATAAAAAAGTCACTATATAAACTGCACATTATTTGGTGTAGACGGATGTAAGATGGGTCTTGTTGTCTGTTGCAACACTGATTTTTAAGATCTAACCTGAATATGCCAAACATTTTTAATGACACCTAATAAGTCATGCTTGTGAACCTCATCAGCGCTCATATCGACCTCATCCTTTATCGTGCCCTCTGGGTCGAACTGAGTTTGGGAGCGCTGCTTTGAGTTTGTCTCTTCTTTTCTCTGTCTCTTTCTGAGAAGGAATGTTAAAATACCCTTATCCCCTATCTGTCTGAATAAACCAACTGCCCAAAGCTGAAGCAGTGTTTACATTGCATAACAAAGAGCTGTAAGATGTGAAAAGGCTGAAGCCATTTGCCGTTATGATTAATATGCTGAAAAGCAAACAGTGAAGCTAACTGAAAAAGATTTTCTCAAATAAAAAGTCATTCATTCTGTTTGCTGTACTTGTTGGTCATATAGACTTACTTTCACTGTTTGCTTTTTATCAGCCCACACCCTCACTCTCATGTATACATTGATCAGGAAATTCATATTTGATTCATTGGCCTTAGTAGGAAATGCCACTTAATTTAAGAACTCTGGCTACTGTTTTTGTTTGTTTGTTTGTTTTTTACCAGCTTCTTCTTAAAGCTGCAAACTGATGTTGTCATGTGTTCCATGAAGCTCACAAGCTGATGTAACACTTTCAATAACTCACAAATAACCTAGAATGTCGGAAAAAGTCACAGTGTCTAGTAATATCTGCCAAGAATCATTATTGTGCTGTTGGAGAGGCTGCTGCTTTAGGATTTTTATAGCAGATTTGTCCATGTACATCCTGTCAGTCTACATGTTTTGTTAATGTCATGGGTCCAGCTTAACCTGCAGTCAGGGCGGGAAAAAAGTTGCTGATCCCTATGATCCTAAACCTTAGACCAGAGACTTTTAATTTGAAATTAAATGACTACCACAGACAGTGATTTTTCTCTAATACTGATTATAACCTGGATTATTGAGATTTCCTTACAAATGTATTAGAGACCAGATACTTAGACTATATAAATAGGAACTAAATGTAAATACACAACAGAAGAGTTTGTATTATTGAAAATTATTTGTCATTTGAACAGACCTTTTGAAAATGGTCTTTTGTTGCCATATGTTCAACCTTTTGAACACAGCATTAAGTTTTATTTATTGTTTTTTATGAATAAAGTGATCATGTGCAGTATGAAAGGAGCTGTGCATAATGAACAAATTATTGAAAACTGTTTGTCAATACTGCAAAACACTGCTCTACTGTGTTTTTACTTATTTTATTTTTTGGGTTGACCCACACTGCTCTCACTGATTACAGCTTACTGCAGTAAGTCGCTGTTTTTGGCAAAATACTCTAAAAACAAACTTAATGCTACTTTTGTGTGTCACCTTAATCACTTTTTCATAGTCAGACACAGAAACAAGAGATACAAAGTTTATAAAGCACTGGATGTAGCTTTTATTTATTATGAATATTCCTATTATTAAGAATATATGATAAGAATAAGAAAACAGATGACAAGTAGCCGGTGCTGCCTGCTTTTAGCAGCGCTAGAGGGTTGGGTTTGTTCTTTTGTTTTATGTCAGTTAGCATTAACAATGTTTTGTTTTGTTTTGTTTTCTCATCTTTACATTAAAGCAAGTGAAGATTATTCTCTTGCGTTACCGCAATGGCAGCAATCCTGCTGGTACCTTTGTTAAAGTAATCAGTAAAAACCTAATTCTACACATGATCCATGATGGTGAAGATACAGAAAACTAGAAATGCACAACAGAAACACTATACTGTCAATATTATGGGATCTCCAGAAATTACACAAATCCCATTTTCAGGGAAGCTCATGTCTTTTTAAGAAGAACCAACCCCACCCCTGCCTCCTCTGTAGTTTAGACTCTGCCTCCTAAGAACCAAATGTCAGAAAGACAAAGCTGGCAACCAGTTAGTGCACATAGTGGAGCATTTAGCAGTTTAGGAGCCAGAGATTTTGCTTGGCAGACATTAAAAACAAAGCCTAGAAGAGGGTGAATATTGAAACATGACTCCAAATGAATTCTTCTGACATTGCTCCATGTCTGTGAGATGTTTAAATGGGCAGCTGTTTGCACAAATTGTCCCAAAAAAACATGTAATGGAACTTTGAACAGCATTAGAAACAGTAATAATTAGTTGTTTTCCATCGATCTCTGTGCTCAGTGTGCTGTTCAGTCTGATAATGATGGAAGTTTTTAATTTTGCTGCTCTTAGCTTATACATGGATTACATTTGTGCCTTCAGTGGAGTGTTTGAAAGTATAATTATATGTAGCAGAAGCCAATTTCTTTCAAACAACGTTGCCAGTTCATCTGTCTTTGATACTTAGCGATAAGCCACATTAAACTCTGACGTTCTGTATTTGTGGGAACTTGTAAAATGAGCTGCATTCTTGAGGCCAAAAATCTTAATATGAGTGTGTGTTGAAGGTCCTGAAGGGTTGGGGCGAGCGCTGACTTCACGTTTCCCTGTCAGGCTGGATGGGAACGGTAACGGCAGCTCAATCATGATGCGCACTGACACAGAGAGGTGTAAAAACACACTCGGCGTCAGTGCAGCGTGTTTTCTCTACTCACTCGTATCTGACTTGTTTTTAAAAGCCTGACCAGCGTGTCTTGATTCCAGTGCTGTGCGAGTAGCATGTGAGGTAGCCCGGGGGGGCGGTGGGAGGAGGGGGGGGAAACGTCTGTAAATCATCTTCTGCACAGAACGAGACAGAAGCAGATAAAGAGAGAATCCACCACAGGCGTTTTCTCTTTGAACTCGTCTGCTTTATTTCATTAGACTGCAGCAAAAAGATGACTGACTTGAGACGAAAAGGAATAATTTGTCTCATGTTACCAGATTGGCTGAGAAGCGTTAAATAATATGCTAAGTCAAATGCATTACCCTCTGTTCTTTGTTTTTGCATTGTTTTCGACATTTGTTGCGTTTTAAACTCTCAAATTAAGTTGCTCTGGTCTAATATTAACTCCAGTCATCGCCTTGAAATAAGCTGTCATCTGTTGATATTTCAGGCCGTGCGCTTCACACTTCATCTCCTTTCTCCTTTCCAGGCAGTGGGCGTGTGAACCTGGTGCCGCTGCCCTCCGTAGTGACCAGTCCGCGGGACATGGCCCTGGCGGCTGTCATCTGCAGCGCTCTCGCCACAGTCCTGCTGGCCCTGCTCGTCCTGTGTGTCATCTACTGCAAGAGACAGCTGCTGGAGAAGAAGCCCAGTGGTCAGTCGTGAAAGCTCTTCACATTTTCTGGCATCCAAAAAAGTTGAATTTCAATGAAAGAGCATCACACCAAGAACTGCATTAAGTTAGGCTGTGGCAGTACAAAAACTTTCCAGTGCATCAGTGTGACTGGTTCCTGTGCAGGCATGTTTCTATGCAGCGTTCACTGAACTTTGAACCCCCACATCATGTGCCGGCATTTCAATGCACAGAATTTCCAGCACATTATGTACTTTAGTCAAGATTTCCAAAATAAAGGAAAGCTCATATGTGTTCCAAAACTTACTTCAAACAATGGAGATAAGACGGAGATAAGTTATCTCGAATGTGTGCTTTGAGAAGTGCTGAGCAGGCAGTTCTGTCGAAGTCATAGATTGAAGCGCTTTTTTTCTTTTTCTTTTTTTTTTCTTGGTCACATTTTTTTTTTATTCCTTTGAAGAGGTTTCAATGCCTTCAAATGTATTTTTTTTTAATGCAGCAAGTTCACTGCAAGATGTGAATTTGCGAAGGGATTATATATGTCTTTATACTGCAGCTGAAGAAGAGCATGTGTTGCTGCTTGGTTAACTGCACAAACAGGGTGAAGTATTAAGCTTTATTAAACCCTGATGTTGCATATTTGCGGCAGGCTGTATAATGAGCAGCGTTCTTGAGGCCAAAAGCGTCTGAGTATGTGAAACGTCCCGGGGCAAAGAACTAATGACATCATGCTTCTCTGGTAAACTGAAACAAAGCGTGTGGTGCAAGTTGCCAAGGCGTTACCGGTTACATGTTGTTTTTCATACTGGAGTGGTGTAAAGTGAACAATTGTGTTATATATTCTGTAAGTAGTTTCACTCAGTGGGAACACTCACCCCACCCTTCACCAAAGCTGCCGCGAAACGCTAACAGTTGTTTTTTAAAATTATACAAAGGAATTTTAATCGGCCTCACGGACTCGAGGGTTGTAAGTCATTTGCAGAGAATAAGAGAGCGTCTAAGTTCAGTCAGATAAACACCGGAGTTGGAAGGATTTTAACCTTAATAAACGGTTTGACTAACAATGGATTAGTTAATGGATTTATAAATGGTTGATGGACTGGTTTATTTTTATAAGAAATTAATAAAAACACATTTTTGGTTGCCAGGTAGTTATCCCTTATTAGGTAGTAATGCAAGTATAATGATTCCAAAGTTGCTGATGACTGCATTTTGTTCCAGGAGATAAGTGCTTGTAAATTTGCTCTTTTTAATGGCTTCGATCTATAAAACTTTACTTTTGTTAACCACTAATTAAGACCTTTTTAAAGGTGCCTTTGTTAAAATATGATGCATGGATCCTTTAATGTCTTGTTGGTTGACAGTCTCCATCATGTCTCCTCAGCAGCCTCTCTGAGGTCTCAGGACTGCCCCTACAGCGGGGCCGAGCTCTCCTGCCTGGACGCCCGCTGGCTCCACGACTTCCCCCAGAGACCCTGCTGCCAGTGTCACCTGGGCCCCGGACACACCTGTGGTAAGTTGTGGATCACAATAAATAGATTTTTATACTATGATAGGTATAAGGAAAATATTGCATTAATAACATACTCCAGCCACAGACGCTTTTTGACGAAAAGGCGATGGCACTTTAGTGACTTTCCATTTGTATTAAGTTGTAAATGCATGTGTGTGTGTGATGTTTAGGTCCAGTCCACCTGATCCCATCTCTGTGCTGTGATGAGAGCTGCAGTCTGGGCCGCAGCCAGGACATCAGCCCCTTCCAGTCCCAGATGAGTCTCAGTGAAGGGTGAGGAAATTGCACGCTCACAAGGACGAACAGGCGCAAAATGTGTCAGAAATTTTAAACCAAACACCAACAACATAACCAGTGGCAGCGGCTGAAAAGCTGCTGCCGACACATGCCGTATTACATGTACTACATGGATGCTGAGCATATCACGCTGTTTGGCGAACACCTTTATCCAAACTGCCTGGCACCATGACTGCAAACATTTTTCAGCCCAGAGGGAAATGACTATAAAACTCTGTAATGTTTGCTCTGCTGACTGAGCTGAAGCTTTCCAGCTGGCTAATGGCTAAACTCAACATTAAGCGTCCAACAAACAAAATAAAACTACAGTTACACAGTTACATCCTTCTGCGATGTAAATACGTTTGTATATGACTCAGAATATATAGATATAGATATATATATAGATGCTGACTCCTGCAACTCACACTGCATATGACATTATACTGTATACAATAAAAAAAAGAAAAACTAAAGCAAGGAACACACTTGTGCTCATACATGTAGGAAATGTATAAAGATGAAAGAACCTGACAGAGTCATTCCCCATCAGCTTGTGTTTGGTAAGCCAACAGTCAGAGGAGGAACAGCTGCCACGTAAACACTAAACTGCTGCTCCACCGCCTCGGGGCAGCGCTCTAATTTCTGTTGTTTCTTCAGGGTGCTGTAGACATAATTTAATGTGGTTAATTCACTGCTTTGAAGTGCTGACAACAGACAGAGGCCACAGGGTGTGGCCACGAACAGAGATTGGTGGTGATCATAACCACAGATTTCTTTGCTCTGTTCCCCCAGAAACGCAAACCTGAAAGAGGAGGGAACACCAATGCAGCTGGAGGGACATCCAGAGTCCGTCTACGAGGGGGCTGGTGGGATGAGAGGAAGCTCAGAGGCTGCAGAGTATTTTAGGCGCTCTCAGTGCAATGCTGAACCTGCGGAACGACTGGAAGTGGAGGGAGAAGAGGAGGTTGAGGAGGATGAAGGGTGCAGGTCAAAAGAGAACTCACCTGAGAAGAGCCAGCAGAACTGCAGTGAAACTGTGACAGATGCACTTCTTCCCAAACAGCACGCACTGACTCAGGAAGGTGAGGTGACATGTTACCACTATACTTCTCTCAGACAAAAAGAGCAGAAATGAAAGAAACCAAAGATTTTGGATGTTATTTTTGAAATAATTCTTACTGTCATGCTACTTTTTTACTTCTCCCATGTCTGGATATAAATTATTTTCCTCATGAAGGTTTTATTGGTGCATTAAAGCACACAAGCTGCATTTTAAATTAGTTGCCTCAAAGCAAACTACTTAATGACTCTTAATACCTCAACTGTTTATTTGAAGCGCAAAGCAGAAAACACATCCCTCCAGAAAACACAGAGAGTGTGTGAAATAAATAATCTAATTCCTTTTTGAGAGCTAAAGTTGTGCATTAACTGCTCAGTAACTCCTGAGTAGCCTTTTTATAGACTGGGACACTCCTCTGTGTGTGTCCGTGAGGAGCAGCTGGTAAAAGAAACAAGAGACACCACAAGTTATTTGATGTAGACAAGACTATCCTGCTTTAAGTCGGCCCTGGCCGGCTCTGGATAGATACGTTACTAATCACTGCATGTCTGCGTTCCTCTTCCTGCTCTCTTTCCAGGATGACATGGATTTCTTTGGCTTGTGTTCCACCCTTGAACCACCCTGGACTCAACAACAGATCCCGTTTCAGATTACTCACTAGTTCCCCCACACACACACACACACACACACACAAACCAACAGCAGCCACTCACAAGTGTGGTCGGCTGCCTCTTTGAAATGCCTGCCGCTGACCTCAGAGCCCTTCGTCAGATGGTCCAAACAGAATATGTACATACATGCAAACAGAAGCACTACTGAGGCAAAGGAACACACACACACACACACACACACACAGAATGTGAACTCGTTGGCCCAGAAGGTAAAAATCATATGAAGTTCAAATGTCGAGGAGTACTGACTTATTACTGTGGAGCAAAGTGAATCAAAGTGAGCCTCTGCTCTTCCTCGAGAATGTCTCGCATCTTCACATGTAGGAGAACATAAACTGTACCACTCATCTAGCAGCTGGTGTTATGAAGCTTTTGTGTGTAAAGGTGACAGTTGTAAAGTTTGAAGTGTGAAGAAAAGTGTCAAAAGTGTTACGTTGCACATTGAAGACAATCTTGATAATATGGAACAAGTTAAGACGAAGAATGTCAAAGTGATAAATGTGTTGTAGATACTGTAAAATAGTAAATAGGTCAATATTTTTGTAACATAGACATGAGTGACGTCATGTCTGCTTTTCTCCCCCAGTTATAGTGTTGACGGTTGTGAATGGTCACTTCCATGTATCATTGTTGTAAATAAACCACTTGAACAAGTTTACACACTCAATTCTTTTTTTAATTAACAAATTCATCAAGAGAAGCGATTTAGTGATGCACTTTCACCAAATTGGAGGAATCTAAAGGCAGATTCAGGCAGGTTCAGAGAGAAGTTCAGATGATATTTGTCCCTTCCTCAGTTTTGCCTTCACACTTTCTGCAATTCAGCTCCGGAGTTAAAGCAATAGTGCTCGCATTTCACAGAGCAAACTCTTTAAATAGGAAATACGCCATGTCGAAACAAGTTGAAATTCTTCTTTAATGACCCAGTTACAGACTAAAAAAACTTGATAGAAATTTGGTGAAGTGCAATAATACTGTAACTACAACAAGAAACAGCACAGGAGTTCTTCAGCTGCTTAGGCAGTGACTTTGGCTTAGTTTCTAGGCTGTTAAACACTGGACTGTGCACTGTAAGGTAAGTGTACAGCTCTTTTGGGGAAAGGGATTTCAATTTGGACCACTTTTAAAAGTAACTTTTAAAACTTATGTGGTAATTGTTTACATTTCATCGACATAACAATTGATCCTTCTAAAAAAAAGATTCAAACAATCATGAAAATAATCATTAGTTGCAGCTACAGCTCAATTTTGACCTTTTTGAAGCTAAGGCCATAAGTTTGTAATGTGGTCTTGCCATTAAAATTCAAGCTTGATATCTCTCATGACATCCTGTTTTTCCTTTATTTGCAATTTCACCCTCATTAGATAGCGACAAAGACAGTGGAGAGAGACAGGACGTTTGGAGATAAAAGCAGGGGAATGACATGCAGCACAGGTCCAGGCCAGCCAGCGGAAACAGACCAGGGACTTACTGCTTTAAGGCATTTGCACCCATGTGGTATGCACCCTGACCACTTGGCTATCGTGTCGTCTGTGACATTCTTTTTTTATGTTCACAAGTTCCCATTGAAGCCATTTTTACTGCTGTTTTCACACAATGTGTAGAACTCCTCGTGACAAGCAAAATGGTTTTGATGTGCTAAATTACACCAACAATTACTAACATTTAGATTGTGGCTGCACTTCAGTTGAATTTAGAAACAGAATCTCTTCTGATATAATTTGCCTCAGGTTTAACTGGAAATAGATCAGAGGGCTGGAAAAAGCATTTGAAAGCAAAGTCATGTTGGAGAGACATCATATCCACACAATCAGTCAAACTGAGGTGTTACAGCCTCGGTGTGGTTGGAGCCACCCAGCTCGCTCAGGCTCAATCTTGATGGCGTGTTCACACCTTCGATGGCCATGCGACGCCGCTCCTCAACGGTAGCCTCGACTCTCTAGGACATTGTTACTGGGAGCAGCTGCAGACTCGCTCAGCTGACGATTATCGTTTGAAACAGTTTGAAACAGTCACTTTGTTGAGCATCTGTGTTAACGTGAAGTATTCCTGCTTTACAGTGATGTCTGAACAGGTTTAGCACAATGTGCAGTAAAAAGTACTTAAAACTTACCACAATAATACAACTGACTTTCTACACTATGCAACAACTGCTTTTAAAACTATCGGGAACTGACGAGAACTCTCCTATTGTCTAGTGAATATGGAGTGAAAATTCACAACCCTGAGTTTTGGATTTCTCTCTCAGACCTCCCTCTGAAACTCCTGACAGACAAAACAGATGGAGCGGCATTAATTTAAAGCCTAAACAATGAGGCACATGACAGGAAGAGCAGATTAAGTATTCTTCCTCATGCTGATTTAATCAGGAAAAAACAATGTGCTGCTCTTATGCAAGCAGAAAATGGATATTTAGGGAGGGGATGTCAGCTGTGTAAAGATAAATTAATGAACTGTTTGAAATCTGTGGGAATATGCTATTTTGTTATTATATTTTTATAATGTTTATTGCCGAAAAATATTTGCTGGGGGTAAATCTGTTGAAACATAATATGAAACAAGGGAATCAAGAGCTTTGGAAAAGTGTCTGTGAATGGGACAAAATAAACAACAGTTTGTAACAACCAATACGTAGAGATCAACAGGGTCCATAGCAACTCTTTAATTTTGTTTGTATTAACTTATGCTGACAGAGGAATTTACAGAATATTAAATAAGTCAATGTGACTTTAAAGGAGACCAGTTATATAAAAATGTTGACAATTCACCCACAAACAAAGCGAAGATGCTGAGAATGTGATGTATTTCACTTCACCTCTCAGCCCTGCATCTTTGTGTGTGTCCTCATTCTTTGCCTTGTAAAGTCCATTTCAATGCAGCCGAAATCAGCTTTCAACTTTCAGAGTCCATGATGAAGGTCTCGAAGTTTGGATTGAGCTCAGACACCAGCGCGTCCACAAAGTCCTCAATGGTGGGCCGTTTCTGCAGCATGCCTGCCACGTAAAAACACAGAGCAGTCGGTATTAGAGCGTTAGTCGGCTGCAAGGAAAAACCTCTGGCGAGGCAGTGGGATGAAATGATTTCCAGTTTTCCATCACTCAATCCCACCTCGTTCTAATAGGAAAAGTACAGCTTTTCTGAACATTTACATATTTTTAACCTGAAGTCACTGTACTGGTTGTAAAAAAAAATAAAAAAGACACAAGAGCGCTTTAGGGTAAAAAAAAAAGTTATTTTCTGGAGAAATCCTTCAAAGCAAGAGCTATTTCTATTCCAAATTAAGTTAAAATGCCATTAAGCTGATGGACACAGGCTGCTGCTCTTGAAACTTTTGATGTAACCCCACGTTCCACAATCCCATAAAGAATTTTTGTGTTACATTACTTGTGTATAGCGAATGCAATGTTGCACTCTAATTTGTGTGTTTAAAAGTGAAAAGATGATTAAAAAAAATGCTACATTTTGAATTGATTTGTTTATTACACCCTGTTGTTAAAGACTAGCACTTTTTGTTTCCTAAACCGCACCCTCACACATTCCCTTCGACTAAAAACAAGTGACTGGAAAGAAAGCAGGCACAGAAACTCTGAGAAATAAACTTTATGGACACCTTTAACAGACCCACAGACTGTATGCAGTAAAACAAAGCTATAAAGTTCTCAAAATCTTCTGTTTCTGCCTCCAGCAAAACTAAAATGTGCATTGTACATTTCACAGGTCTCCATAGGGCTGATACTGAACCCACACACATATTTTTCACTATATGTGACTAGTGTCGTGGAGCAAATATGACTGTGCAGCCGAGAGCCGACCCTGGGAATGTCTATGTGTTTTGAGAGCCTGTCTGCCAGCTCATGCGTAGAGGACTCCCTTGCTCGCTTTACAATTCAGCTGCACGCCCGCTTTGAAGTCAGTTCATTTCCCCTTGTGTAGCTGCCAATGTAAATAGGCAGCCTCCCCCTCCCCACCTTTCCTGCATGGGTCACCTCCACTGAGCACACACACACACTTGCACACCAGCATGTCTGCACAGGCACGCATGAATGGAGACGCAAAGAGTTTCACACAGCGATCCTGAATGTACAGACACACATCAAGATATAGACAGCAGGGAGCGGGGGAGTCCAGCTGCTGCTGCTGCTGCTGCTGCTGCCACCCTGAAACTGACTCAGCAGGTAGAAACTGAGTGCAGGTTCGACCCCGGCCTTCAGTGAATCGCCTTGCATGGGAGCGCCGGAGAAGGGATTATCATCTCCTCTTACCCACCAGTCGCACCCTGCCCCTTGGCTACAAGATGATACCAAAACATGGGGTCCCTAACACACTGCAAACCGCAAGGCCCCTGGATCCATGGGAACTCGGCAGCAACATGAAAGCGATGATTCCGAAACCATAAATGATAGCCCCTAATTGACGTCTATGGCATTTGATGACCGCTTTAAAGTGGAGCCCCAAATGCTATGAACAGCTCAAGCTGCATTGATAGATGTTCATACAGAGGATCTTAGGGCACACTTACAAAATTACACCTCAAATCGGATTAGTGTTAGAAAAGTGCTTGAGTATTGTAATTTAAATCCTGAATTTCATTCCAATAAACATCACGGTAACTGAGGTGAGGGGCGCTGCATTCAGTCCCATATTCCAGCATGGGGCATCTCACTATGACCATGTAACCTCTGCCATCCTGTAGGACCCTGTACTTGCACCTGTTATAAACACAACCAACACCATTTAACAAAGGTTTCCAAGTCAGACACATTCAGTGAAGAGGCTGCATATGACTACAATGGAAGTAGCATTTATTGTACTTCATTTCTACTGCATCAAATTTGGTAGAGCTGCAACTTTTTTTTTTTTTTTTACAATAGGTTCAATAGCATCAGTCTCTACTGAGTCTTTGTAATAAGGTTTTTACTCTATGGTTTACTGCCTTGATTAGACAGAAGTAAAATTGCCCATTTTTGCCGGACTTTTGTGTAGTTTTAGAGGGAGCCTGGTGAAAAGGATCACAAGGCTTATTGTATTTCAGAATTCTCCAAAGTTGTCCATTTGGTCTGACACTGTTGCAGCTGTTACTGACTATGGGGATATTTTTCATGTGAAAGTCAGAAAAAATAGCCTCAGGCTTCAAGGTTTTATTTACTGACCAGGAGCCTCTAGCCATGCTTGTGGCTCTTTTAAATGCTTTCAGCCTCACATTGTTTTCTTTAATACTCAGCTTCAAGACATGAAAAAAAAGTATAAAACATATCAATTGAACTGCAAATGTTATTAAGTTTCAGTGACTAAAGGACAGTCATCTCCCCCTCACTGCTCAAATATGCAGCACAAGACAACAAAGAAACAGGCACACAGATACTCATGTCCTGACATGACACTTGTTTACTTGGTTGATTTTTACAGTATGTGCGCAGACAGAGCTGTGGGTTACTGATTTGAACTCTCTGTACACCATCTGCGGCATCACCACCACTTTCTCTAATAGATGTCATTTCCTGACTGTGGGTTCACAGTTGGACCTGATGTCTGGAGCCTCGTCTGCCACAGGTTAGTGTGTTAAACAGGCCAAGTTAACATGATGAGTGATGAGAGACGCAGAGAGGAGGAGGAGGAGGAGGAAGAACGGGGGAGAAAGAGTTAAAGGTGGAAAGGGAGGTGTGATCATAAAAGAGTTAAGTCAGGTAAACAACAGCTCCCTCGTTGGCTTCTCACCACCAGCAGCCGGTGGTATCAGCGCAGGGTTCTCACACGGCACTTACGGTATATGGCGAAAGGTACAACAATAAGCGGCGAGGAGTGAGTCTTTTCTCAGCCCTGATCCCTGGGAGAGTTTGAGAGGAATGCACAGATAACCTCAGAGTCATAACAACACTGTGGAGGAGTATCTGATCCCAGAAGCTGCTTTTATAGATACACACAAAGAGGAGGGGCTGCGTCAGACAAGACCAGCCGACAGGGTAAAATCAGCACACTGCAAAAAGACAAGCACTGAAGCTGAGAGGTTTGAAGAGAGCAGGTGATGGGAAAGTGTTTAGGTACAAGTGATACCATACACCATAAACAGGATTTTATTGTCATTAACACAATAAATAATAACTATGTTTGCTATGTACAGTATGAAAGACCTAATTACCAGAAATCAGGAAGGAATGACTTAGCTTGTTGTTACACGTGTCTTGAGGTTTTTAGATATCTGCCTTTGAAAGGCAAATACAATTAAATATGTGGTGCTGACAGCATGGACAAATAACGGAAAACTTCAATGGCAATGATTTAAAAAAAATAAAAATAAAAAATTAACAATGTCTGAATAATGCTGAATAATCTACAGGCGTAACGAGGAAGACGTTTAGTCAGACATTTTCAAACCCCCAAATCATTCCGGTGAGAAGTATTGGCAGTAGGGCTTCAAGTAATGATTATTTTTATTATTAGGTATTCTGCCAGTTATTTCCTCAATGAATCACTCGGTCTGTAAAACATAAAAGGACGTGGACACGTTGTTGTTTAGTGTGACCAGCAGTTCAAACCCCAATTATATTCAATTTATTGTGATATAAGACAAAGAAAAGCAGAAAGTCTTCATTCGGGAAGCTGAAACTAGAGAAACTTTTTAATTCTTGCTGAAGAAAAGACTGAAATGACTCACTGATAATCAAAATAATGTCAGATTTACCCATCAATCAAAAAAGTAATCCTTGCAGCTCTCACTGCTAGTTGGGAATGTTGTTGTATTTTGGGTAAACCATGTAAACTCAGCAAAACTCTACTCTAAAGACTCCCCATCCAACTACTGCCACAGTACAGATACTGTACGAGTGGCTCTACATGCTTGATAGCGTCACAGTGGGCAAAACTGTACACTCACTCTTGGCAAAGCACAGAGGAAAAACCAGAGCCAAACTAAACATAGGCTGTGCTTTGTGTCCATTGTTGGGAGAGCCTTAGGATAGAGGCTTTGCCGTGTGAGTCATCTCGTATTTAAGAGTTTCCATTTCCATTCATAATGGCTCCGACACAGCCATTGAGGAACAGGGCTTCTACTCGTTACAGTCATCTCAGGGCCTGCATTGGCGGCCAACTCGGCCAGCAGAGTTTGGGTAAAACAGGAGGTGTTAAAAGACAAATAATGGACTGGAGCCTTATTGGAGCAACTGGCAGTTGAGTGCGTTGCTCAAGGGTACTTCAGGAGCACTTGCTGTGTGAGGGAAGTGCACCACTCATTGTCTTTCCCTGCGCAGTTTGTCCAAGCTGGTGTGGGAACATTTAAATTATAGACGTTCTTCTTTAGATCACCATCACTGCCTCTTTTTGTCTGTAACACTTCCTTTCTCCAAACAGAACAGTGCTTAGACTAAGAAATGGAAACGCATTTTAATTTGAGTACCGTTTGTTTTTCCAATTGTGTCACCCAATCTAATCGCAAAATAATCAAACATTTAAATTCAAGTGAAGAGCAAAATCCTTTACAGTTTTCATCCACATGAAAGGAGTTTTAACTTTACATTTAAAACCTGTCCTAGTGTTCTTCTACAATTGCTCTTGTGTTCAATCCTATAAAAAGGTCTTTACGATGAGAGAGCTTTGCCTCTCACATAAGTATATACACAGCATGCAAAGAAAACTTGTTTATTTATTCAAAGGGTGGTGGACGATGGGTATCAGTCAAATGAAGACCTTTGCGGCTGACTAGCAGCTCTGAGTCTTGGTAATAATGACAACTCTGGGGACAAGAATTCAGCAGAACTGCTTTAAAATTGCAGTCAAGCCTGCAGCAACATCTGAGTTACCGCCTAGAAGGAGTTTTGCATGCTACGGACAAAGAAATTACCAGTAAACTGTCCAGTGACCTACATTTTTCTACGAACTGATAAATAAAACAGTGCTCCCATTTTTCTTTAACAAAATAACATGTGTACCTAGTTCTATTTTGAACATGGGCACAATTTAAAGACTCTTAAAGCATCACAATTTCACAAATGTTTACTCTTAAAAAAGGGTCAGGGTAACATATATTGCTTTCTTGGCTCCCTTAAAGTATATGAAGCAAACACTTCTATTTTTAAATGTGTTCTGCAATTTCAGCACTAATCAACATTGTTAGGAGTGTTTTTAACCAATCAAAAAGCACAGCTGAAACTGGCTGTTTTTTAAGAGCTATTGATCCCAGTTCCACAGGCTCGGCTGTGCTTTGTTCTTTCATAATTTAATTGGTTGCTTTTATAGGACAATTACACCCACTTGCAGCTTGGAGCTAGCAGCAGTGAGCAACATTTGAACATTTAAAATGTGGGCCAGCAGTATTTCATCTGTTTGTGGTGTCGTATTCCCTGTTATATATGACAAAATATTGATATATTGTAAGCTACTTAAATCAGAGGAAAGTTTATGACACTGCACTTGAAAACACATTTCTGGCTGCTTCAGTAGCTGCGTATAACTATTCGAAACATGTTAAGGTGCGAAGAGCAGTAACCTCTGCCAGACCTGGAGGCAAACCAGGGGCTCACTGCCTCTGTAATTACACCTTTGAAGTTCAGGAAGCTTTTTCTACAAACCACACTTAAGACAGGCCCAGAAAGCAAGCAAGACAAGGGTGATGACAAATATTGCACAGGCACTTTGTTGAGTAAGCGCCTTCACAAAAGAAATTAAAAAAGAACAACTTGTAATGTTATTGAGGATAAAGCCTTCAAAACTCAGCAAAGTAGCCTCTTAATGTAAGAAAATGTTTCCTACTTAAAATGACTTGGTATTAAAATGTCTGATTGTTCCAACTTAATGTATCCACAGATTCTAAAACTTTGCTTTAACTGTATTTTATGAATGTTGATGCGTACAGATGATATTTGGGCACCAAAGGATGTTTGTCTGTTTGTGGTTCTGCTTCTTTAGTGCAGAGATATGTCAGCAACCGTTGTATGGATGGTCGTAAAGACATTCCTGGTTACCAGAGGATGAATCTTTTGTTGATTGTTTGACTTTTCATGGTTCCAGCTGATGGTCAAAGTTTTCACTTGTGCTGTTTAGTACCTAAATAGCTGTTTTATTGATAATACAGACACTCATATTTCCAACACAGGGTATTTTACAACCTGTAGATGGATTACCATGAAATTCTGTGAAGATATTCATGTCCCCCTCACGATGAATTGTCATCACTTTGGTAAATCATTTACATCACAATCTGTAGGCCAAAACTTCAATTTGTCCAACACTGGTGTATTACAGTGGTTCTTAACTGGGGGCCTCTCTAGGAGGGTGATGAGGAAGTCACAGGAAGAGAGTTATGATAAGTTAATATGAAATATGGCAACTCAAAAAACAATTCTACATTCTACATTAAATAAGTGCATAAACAGTATGCAATGGCTCAACCTATAGGCTTTTTGCTAAAAACACATTGAGTACTGAGACAAACTAGGTAACACAAAACAATTTCACCTGTGTAGCTGAAATATATAGACCTATGTCTAATTAGTGTGATCACAAAAAGGAATCCAAAGGAACTCAGGTCAAAAGCGGGAATATGACAAAAACTACCGCTAATTCCTACAAGAAACCAAACCCAATTCCCTTGATACCTGCACTGTGGATCACTGAAAGATCATTTTCATTACAAATCAACTTAATTTCCCGCCTTTCTAACATAAAGTGTGTTTATAGCTTGCATAAAAATAATAATAATAACAATAATAATAATAATAATAATAATAAATAATAAAAAACACTGTTTTAGATGTAACTTTAAAAGAACTAAAAAATAAAATACAACAAAAATGTAAGAAGTGAAGTGGTGGATGCATGAGATTCAGAACCATATTGGTAAGTCCATGAAACACAGATCACACGTTCACTGATCACAAGGACTGGCCGCAAAGTATGTATTTTACAGTTTTTGTCCTAGCAGTGAAGTCTATCTAATCCTCTCCTCAAGTTCAGACAGAACTGTACATCATTGTCGCAAAAGTGCTATGTGACTGGACAGAACTGTGCTCTTGGGGTTTATTTATTTTATGGACATGAGTAGATCCATTTTCTGTGCTGTGTGGTCGAGGCTATGGGAACAGTCTGGGCCATGAAAGCCTTCTCTGTAGCAGGACTCGAGGTTCACTTCAGCCAGTCGATCACCTTTCATTCTCTCCTTCCCGTACTCTCCTTTTTCTTCCCTCTCGTACTCTCTCCCTCTCTCTCGGACTCCCTCACTCTGTCCTGATGCTGCTGTACTAGATTTAATACCTGGGTTTACATTTCAACACCGTCTTTCCTGGGAAACATCAAATAGCGGGGCAGGGAGGCATCCAGATAAAGCCTGGCCTTTGATTGGCCTTGCCAGGTCTGCTCCGGTTCCCCGTGTGCCCTTGTGGCCCTTCCACCACCTCACCGAAGGGGGACAGCAGGGAAATGTTACACACCTCCATTTACAAGGGTCTTTGTTTGAAAGGATTATGTGTAATGGGTTGGATCTGGATTCTATGTCCTTCCTCTAGTCTTCTGCTGTCTGCTGGCCTAAATACTGCTCTCCATACAAAAAGGCCCTTCTAATTCACTTTAAATCCTTTTCCATACTCCAACAGGAATTCTGGATGGTTGCTATGAACCTCCCAGCCCATCAGTGAAAACCTAAATGTTTCAGCACATGCACTGATGTAGTTCCATAACTCTGACATCAGCTTAGATGATGTTAAGGTAAATTATGAAGCTATATGCAGCCATCAAAATGGTGAGATGACTGAATGAGGCTTCTTTACAAATATAGGGAGTTTTTACTTCCGTTTAAACATTTCATGATTTATTAGAAAAAGAGGAAAGAAATGGTTTTCAGAGGAGTATCATAAATGCAGATGCACTGTATAATGGGACACTGCACAAAATGTGGGACGGGATCTACCATGTAGCCACATAAAGGCTCTTTTAATTTGATCTGCATTTACTTATTTTGGCTGAGCATTATTCCCAGTGCAGACATTTGTAGCCCCTAGCTTCTGCAATGACTTATGGCAAGGAAATATAGCCAGCGGTATCTATAAGACTCTGATAACTATTCTGCACACAGGGCTTTGGCCTATAATTAGAGTAGCATTCACTTCAAAGAGAGTCATAAAAGCAAATACTGTCAGTTCAACAACAGTTAATTGGACAGTAGATCTTATAACAAGGATCTGATCTGCTGGTGGTTGTAATTTCAGAGGCTGGGTGCAGCCCTGGTTGGAGCTGTCAGAGGGACAATCTGATGGAGGAGGGAGGGGGTGACCCTGAGGGAGAGATTTACTGTACACTCCCAAATGCCACCTGATATCGTTACCCACTCTCTGTGTCTGTCTCCTCTCGCCTTCCCTCCTGTTGTCTTGTCCAGACATGGCACAACGACTGCTCAAGGAGAGGAGGAGGTGAGGTGAAGACGAAGGGAGGAGGGTAACAAGAGGACGCAAGCTGTGGCTTTGTGATGCCGTAATTAACAGCAAGTTCAGATTATTTAGGAATCATTAGGAAAATTTTATTTTTGATTCTGTTTATCGTTCCCTAAGCAAATGTCACTCAAGCTAGTTTATAAATGGCATATTGCAAACACCTTACGTAAATCTACCGTAATCAGTCTTCACCATTACTCATATGAGTTGAATGCAGGTGTGTCTTTCCGTCTCCTAATGCATTCGTCAAGCGTGGTATTATTCTGTTATCCAATAAGCTGTTGCTGTATTGCTTTATTAGCAGGTCAACAGCCCAAACTGTGTTATTCTCTTACAACAAATACCTGAAATTAGCAAATGCTGCTACAAAACGCTTTACAGGGACCAGACTGGACTCCACTGTCATTATAGCAAAGTAACTGAAGTAAACATGACAATATAAACCAGAAAAGAGACCACTGTCACTGAGGTTATGATTACTTTATCGATGTCTGTGTTTCTGCTGCCAATACTTATCCATGGTTAGTAGTGCTTCATACATGAAATTGCAGAAGGATGCCATAGTAACAGCTTTCTGTTCCCTCTGTGACAGCAAACACAACACACTGACTGTCAGTAACTATTCTGCTTATGGAGGCACGTTACAGCTCACTAAAGTAACTTTAAAACCCTTGAAGCCACCTTAGCTTTGACTGCAGCAACATGCCGTTTCTTCTCTCACACAGCAGGAGAGACTCACTTCACATAACAAACCCACTAGTCTATGTCGCCTCCTTCCTTAAAGAGGTTAAGGTAAGCTAAGGTAAAGGTTGTAGGTGTATTGTTTTTAAAAAAAAAAGTAACAGTCAAGAGAACTTTCATTAGAACCACTTTATTCTACGTGTCTAAATAAAATTACCCAAAATAGACAATTTGCACTAACCAGGTTCTGTTTAATAGAACAAAAAAAAAAAACCCAACAAAAAAACAACAACAACCCAAAACTGCACTCCTTGGCCAGCAATGAAGCCATGAGTGACTCAGCTGTGATCAACAGCTACGAGACAAAAAAGTTCAGGGACTTTTTGGCTGAACTGGGTTGAACTGCAGGCTGTGTTTAGACAGCACAAATAAGAGACAAGTATGGAAA
This sequence comes from Stegastes partitus, assembly GCF_000690725.1. Lineage (NCBI taxonomy): Eukaryota > Metazoa > Chordata > Actinopteri > Pomacentridae > Stegastes > Stegastes partitus. The sequence continues at coordinate 273,355 of NW_007577793.1, forward strand.
ACAAATTTCATATGTAGGTGGTAGTAAAATATCTACAATATGTGGAGCCACCAGTATTTCCAGTATTGGTTGCACCTGTAAGCATGAAAAAATGTTGAACATGGAGATTCCATTTTTTTAAAAATTCTTGAAAAATAAATAACCAAAGAAATTCTATTCGACTTCACAAAATACCTTTTTAAGTTCACTAAACTTCTAGCCAGATTTGTGCCGTTTCCATAGAGACGCAGAACTTTATATTGCAGTGAAATGCCCAGCACCTAGCATGAATCAAATATAGCTGATCCGAAGTGGTTAAACACACAGTGGAATGTACCGTCTGTGTTTTCAGTCCTGCAGAGTCAGCAGTGCTGAGCGCTCAAACCTATAATCAACTATTTCAGTCTTTCCCTCCTTCTTGATTGTGTCTGTGCACAAAAAAGTAATATGATCCATAATGTCATTCCTTTAAGATGATCTTTATTTAGTTATAATTTTTAGGCTGATCAAATAAAGGCTGGACTAGCGTGAACATGTGTGGTTGCTACAGAGTGAGCAAACTTTGACATTTTATACCACAGCAGGATTGGCTTTGTCTCTGGTTTGACAAAGCTCCTGTAAACAAAGATAAGAAACTTCAGGAGGTGTGTTAAACTGGTGAATAGGTGCCATTGTTGAAGCTCAACCACAACAGTGGCAGTTGTGACCACCTGAAAAACCGGCAGCTGAATTGACTACTTCTATGGGTTTTATAATATTTTTCTGCTTTTCATGAGAGGAGACAAAATAACAACTCCAGGAGCAGCGGCCCCCCAAGCTGTCCAGCATGTCAAAACAAATTTAATGGCATTATGTTGCCATAATTAGACACACCTTGTTTTACTCATGCTACAGTAAACTAAAGGACTGACACTTTTAAATCTAAACTCTTAAACCTATAATAAAACTAATTTACTATGGTACAGAACAGTGAAACCTGCCCATGGAGGGGGTGGGGGGTTGGGGGGGTGGTCCTGTGCGAGATGGAATGACGATTGCCGAAAGGTTGCAGGGTCAAGCAATTGAAAAAAATGAGGCCTAAACGTGTAACTCTGAAGTGATTCACAGAATTTTAGCAGTGAAGGTGAAAAGATTTGTTTAATAATCACGACAGAATGTTTGGATCTACCTTCTACCATCAGCATGGGCTCCTTGGCTCCTCCATGGGCCAACATCTCCCGGCGGTAACGCTCACCCATGTCCCTGACAAAGAGACAGAGGCAAAGACAGACACAGAAGAGAAAGAGATAAGGTTACAAACACCTGTATTCTCCTCTGTCAGCTCCTCACACTCTGTCAGCCCCTCCACCACTGCTACTACCACTTAGAGCCCAGGGCCAAGTCTCCTAAGCTGCCTATTCACAGCAGACAGGTGACAGGAAGCAGAGATCTGACAACTGCAGGTGGAACTAAAACAATCTCAGAGGGAAAGAGAATACAGGAAGACAGACAGACAGAGAGCAAAGGAAAAGAAAAGGAAAGAAATAAGAGGCAGAGAGAAGATGCTACAGGGCTTGACTCTGTGGAGATACGGTAGAGGGTTAGCGTTTCAAAACAAAGCCTTTACGCTTTGTCCAGGGACAAACACTTGTGATAAGGGAGGGTCTAGTAATGTGGATGCTGGTGTATGTCTGTGACTCACAGCAGACACCTGCCAAGTCAGCATGAGTTTCGTATTTATGTCATGTTCAATGTGAGGCTTAAACAGTATCCAGGGACGGCGGCTTGTCAGGAGGCATCTGTCTCAGTGTTCTAAACGTAAAACAGGTTTACGCTTAGTGTAACAGCTTTACCACAAACACAAGGAGTGAAAAGAGTGATGACTGTGACTGAACTGAAACTTCTCTCATACTATCGTGAAGGCTTAAGTGCAGGAGCTGAATGAGTGATTTTCGAAACTGTGCAAAGGCCTCAATGAGCCACGATTTCTCCAAGAACAGAAACAGAAAACACAGTTATTAAGTCAAAATTTAAAGTTGCAGATTAGATTCCTTGCTTGCCCTGTGTAATAATCTACAACCTTGACTCAGCTAGAGCTTAGAGTCTTTTTGGAGGTTGAAGTCAGTATTAAGAGGGGAGTTTCATTAAAAAAGGCAACAAACCGTGTGGCACACTTGCAAATCTCTGCCATGGCTATATATCATTGCCCAGGGTTTGTTTTTTTTTTTTTTTTCCTGAGTCGTAAATATTTGCAAAATGACACCTGAATAATACGCGGAACTTTTTCTCCACTCCTCTACACCTTTGCTTCCATTTCAAGGTAGAAGACTTTAGTGTATTCACTGCTGGAGCCAGACGAACATATTGGTCTATCACAGATATATTGGCATATGTGTTGTCCAATATGCGCTCATATGAAAAAAAAGAAATGAAAAAAAAAAAAAAGAACAAAAAAAAAGACGCTTGGGAGTGTCATCACATAGTTTGGCCAGCAGAGCTCCTCTGACTCCATTCTTAACAATGCTTACTGAGCACATGGTGATGTAAAACCAAGCGTTCTTTTCACGGTAAGCTGCCAACTAGTTTATAAAATACACTGCTTGAAAGTTATAAACAATGACCCCATCATTTCCTCTTTTCAATGTAACAATTACATATTGTATGTATAAATACATTATGTGTGTTTTTTTGTTTTTTTTTCCTTAACGATCCATATTAGCACTGGTTACAAATATCCAGTATTTTTGGGCTCTGATTAGTACCAATGTAGTCACTGTTTGGAAGACTTCATTGTTAAAGGCCCTGTTTGTTTGGGGGAGTCCCTACCAAGTAAAAACAACAACAACAACAACAACAACAACAAACATATATTAAACTTATGGAAGAGTATTTCAACATTGCTTTGTATAAAAGCAAAGCCACTTGTGACATGTTTTGCAGAGAGGTTGCAATGTACCTCTTTCCTTTTGGATTAGATCACTGTGCAAGTGATTTATCAGAGGCTTCATAAGTAACGGCCACAACTCTGCCGTAAATAGAATAGACTAACACATTCTCTATGTCACAGCTGAAAGTTTGCAAAGAATTCAAGTAAAAATATATTTCTTGTTATAAAAAGAAGGATCAGCCATAAATCATGGCGTATAAAAGAAATGATATTGACTCAGCTATAGTCTCAGAAAATGACGTAGAAAGCAACTTTTAACTTTACGTAAAAACTGAGGATATTAGCATTTTTATTGGTGGGAAAGAGAGGAGTTTCACTTCCATTGTTGCTGGTGCTTCATACTCAGTGTAATACTTTGTTATTGAACTCTTACCATTACACTTGCGTCTCACCTGTTTAAGGGATCCTGGACAAAGCACTGCTTCCACACCATTGAAGCAACGGCTCGAGACATGAGGTAGGAGTAGTACTTGGCTCCATAGCCAATCAGGTGGCTGAATCTCAGCTGCCACGCCTGTACAAGAAATCAAAAAGAAGCCACTTTATTATCACTTTCACTTGAATAAAAAGACAGGCTCAATTATTCAGCATGTTTTACTTCACTCGTAATGTGACAGAATAAACTCACAGTGATGAAAAGTGACAGCAATTTCTGGTTGCCAAATAAAGAAAAACACATTATATAACTTGAACACGTTGAATTAGTTTTGACCAAATATAATGGGTTTGTTGGATACAGTGAGTGTGGCGCGTGGCAGAATCATATCACAGCCTGAAAAGGCTCAAATGTTTCTGCTCGTAAAACCTGTCGAGAGAAGCTGTTCCATGACTGCTGCTAACTATGCCTATAAAAGACACAAAGTAAGACTAAAAGCTGTTGGCAACAACTAAAATTAAACCTGCAGCTCGGCCTGACAGCATCCCTGTGAGCCAAAAATGAAAAACAAAATTAAACATGAAGAGTCTCAATGTTTTAAGTCTCAAAATTGTTTCAGTTTAATTTTTGACGCAATTAAACTAAAGTGAATCTTAAAGGGAAAACTATTAAAGGTCTGCTGAGAAATACACCAAACACTTTTAAGCTGCCTCTGCTTTCTTCACTGTTATCATTACATTGGTGAAATAAATACAGCTTTCCTTTAACAAAGTTCTATGACAAAACATTAAATCACAACCTGCCAGGTCCTTCTATTCAGGACAAAACATGGAAATTCCTAAATGGTAGAAAGCCCCGATCTCCTCTCTTCTTTTCTCCCCTGTCGTTGCCTGAGGGCCCCCCCTCCATATCTATAAAGACGAGCTCTTTTATGATCTCTGCAAACGGGGACTCTGGGGAATTCAGCTGGCAAACACTCAAACATTCAGCCTGTTAGAAAAGACAGCAGCTGCCATAGTTAACTAAACCATAACAGACTGCAGACGCCTCCCCACCCCTCCATATAAAAAGTTAACTTTAAACATGGTAATGATTTATACTCCAACTCAAAGTGAAATAATCCTCTGAATTGAAAGGTGCAGACAACATTTACACTTTGTTCCCTCACAAATGACCAAGGTGCTTCTGTAGCAGTGCCCAAAGATCCCTTGAATGGTCACAGGGGACTTTTTTCTAACTACTTTAGTGTCTTCTTGCATTACATTTGCAGTCCTCACTACATATTTTTATATTTCCTTTGATCCACAAGAACAGTTGGTGTTGGTCCTGTTCAGTAGGCTAACTCCTCTAGTCTGTTTCTCACTGCAGTGGTACAGAACTGTGCCTGAGAAGAGGTTGTCATGCAGCTCAGCCTCTCTATATGGATCAGAGGTAAATTAAAAGTTAACATGACGGAACACAGTAGTTCAGAAAAAAAATTACTTGGCTCTTTAAGTGCCAGAGAAAATCTTGGCACATTTTATTGCCCTTGATTACAGTAATTTAAATTTTCTGCAGATTGAGGCTCAATTTTTAAATAATGAGAATCCACTATACAGCAGTAGGTATATTAAACTAATTGAATTCATTTGAATTTTTGTTTTTGCACAATGTGAAAAATACCTAAACCATAAAAAGGAGATATGTGCTTTCGGTGCTGTCTCTTGAACAACGTCAGCACTAGCAACAAAAAACAATTCTCTGGAGTCATGACATTAATGTAAGCTGTCTCCTTGGAGATGCCCACACGTGAGTTTTGCCAGTAAAAACACAATTTGTGCATGTAGTGGAATGGGAGCAAAGTGTCTCTCTTCAGATTCCAACTCCCTTCTAAGTTAAGAAACCACAGCTATTGTTCACCGACTTACTTTCCAGCGTCACACCCAAGACAAGACAAGGCTCTGGTGGAAGAAATTACAGAAGCTCTGGCGTAGCATATCGGAAATGACGTGGTACCCAGTTTACAGAGACAAAAGGCCTGGGTTTAATAGGACGCTAAAGACAATCACTGATAAGTTAACCCACTCAGCTGCACAGCATTTGTAAATACAAAAGACTCTTTCTTGGATAGAGCAGTTTTATTCATGTAGGTGCCATAGAAATTGAGATCTCAAAGGAGATCAGTGTGTGTGCTTTATGAGTCAATTCATGCTACAAAAAATGTCACCATGTCAGTCAAATTACCATGGATCCTTGTTATTATGGTTTAATTCTTTAAAAAACTGATTAGTCTTGTTAAAAAAAAACTGTGTATACATAAACTTTCATGATGAATAAAAATGTAAAAATTACACTTGATGACAAACAGCTGTTTGAGAGCTTCAAATCAGGGCTGATCATCTTCACCACTGGTAGATCTCATTTAGTCTTGACCATTGTGTTAAAAATACTTACACTCCAAAGTGTTGACTTGACAAGACTGTTCTGGGCTGTAGCGACTTTAATAAGAGTGAATAGCACTCCTGAGAGGAGTCATAGCTCACTAAAGTTTGGGCAAGACAAAGTTGGCTGAGTTTGCTTTGTCAGCAGCAACTCAGTCGTGATAGAGGGGCTCGGGCTATGCAGGTTAGAAGCTTGTTTTAACTGTTTAGTGTCGAATTCATATGAAAGTGTAAAATGCAATAATAAATGCATACAAATAGAATTCACTGATATATTTAAAACAGTGACAAAAAAAATCACAAAGGTTAGTTTTAATTCAAGTTTTAAACCTACGTGAAAGCCAGCCTTTCATTTGAAGACTCTTTGATTTTACTGTATTTCTTATGTGGTTTATTGCCGCTGATATTTTGGTAACAAATAAGCAGCTATTGAAGGACTCTTTGGCACAGTGTGCCAGTCTTTGACAAGATGCTTTAAGCCCTCATCACAACGTGCCATGAAAATGATTTTCAGACTTCCAAGCTTCTCTTTGTTTTCAATCCCTTTGCTTCACATCAAATGATTAATGTCGACTTTTCTAAGAGAGTGCAAGTGGGTCACATGTCAGCAAGATATCCTTTTGATCCTTACATACAAAGGAGACAAAGTAAGCGCAGGCTTTTTACTCTGTTCCTCTTGTACGTGAGATAAAAGACATTTTTTGTTCTTTTCAAACTCAACTCGTGTTTTGTTAATGGTGTTAAGGTGCAATTCCACATTTTTACAGGAGAATGTGGAACAACGTGATCTGTCGTGCATTAAACATATTTTAAACACAGGATCATCATTGAAAAGAGGAACAAACATGCAAGGATTAAAGCCAAGAATTGCAGATTACAAAAATGTCAACACAACGAGGCAGAACATCTCGCTTTCTGCCATTTATTTCCAAATATTATCTTCGGCTCAAGGGTGAGCATGTGGTCTATGTTACTCACAGCTGATCCTCTCTCTCTGTACACAGCGGGAACTGATAGCCCTGCTCTATAAACTATACACATGTCAGCATCACCCTAATGTTTATAATTTGTGGCTCTCCGTAACCTATTAGCCACTCAAATGTTCACTTTACTGTGGAAACTTTTCCTGAGCTGTGTTTCCATGAGGACAGTCAAGAGGGAGACAGATTCAGAGTGAATTTAAAAAAGTTTAAGTCTGTCACTGAAGGATCTAAACAAATCTGGTTTCACTTGCTCTGATCCAATACTGAATGCTCAAGCACCACAATCACCCTCAGTTCAAATGGAGAAAATGATCCTGCTGTGGGTGGCTATGCACACGGAGGCAAAGTGTCTGTTAGAGCTTTCAGTGTGGTTTGTAAAGTTGAAGAGAAATGACTTAGACAGTGGGAAACTATATAACATAAACCACAACCTCTGGAGAGGGAACTACAAAGTGGGACACAAGCAGAAGAGTGGGAGGACTTCTGAGAGGAGAAACGCTGGCCGGGACACTGAGGTTTAGGAGAATATGCTGCAGTTCTGTAATCTCTATTCCTGATGGCACCCACATAATTATAGCCCAGAGTAACTGCTGCATGAAGGCCATTCCTGGCTAAATTATGACTGTGTTTTTGATTCTCCTCTGCCTCCTGGCCTCATCCCCTCGCCCGCAGCTGCAAAAGTGGGGGAAATAGAGCTCTTTTTTCATTAAAGGGCCAGGAGGAAGAGTTTCAAATATTTCCCCCTGGGAGAGCTCATTTAAAAGTATCCCTCTGCTTTGTTATTTTAGCAGGGCTTCAGAAAAGGCTTTAATCCTTTAAATGCTGCTGTGCCTGGGTTAAAGATATAAAACCAGACAGAAAGAGAAACAGGAGAAAAAGACAAGGGAGGAGAGAGCTAGAGGAATGAAGTTGTGCTGTTTCTGTGCTGTGATAAACTAGGCAGTGTGAGTCTTTTGGGGATTGTTGTACAAATTATAATCAACCTCCAAGACTGTCATTGATCTAAAGACACAGTATTGAAGAGACAAGCGACCGAAAAGTCACAAACATCGTGAGAAAGAGCACAAAGGCCGTTGGGATTTACCGTATTGGGAGTATAAGGCAAGCCGTAGAATTTCTGCTGCATGTCCTTTAGGATGTCTGTGGTGGAGCAGTTCTGAGGTTTGCTGTGGTAGATCTGGTCCAATACTGCATAGAATATCTGCCCAGAAAGAATCAAAAGCATAGAATCAGCCATGCATGCTCGCTTAAAAGAAAGAAAAGGACAATGCAAACTGCATAAGTACAGTTGAGCAAAGCAAATAACTACATTTTGTGCTGATATATTTGACATTATTACAAAACTAAAAACAAACAGCCTTAAGGCTACTATTCCATTTCTTTTTAAGTGTATCATTTGAATTTGCTTATTTCAGAGTGAGTGATCAGACAGATAAAGCTTTTTTTTTTTTTTTTTTTAAAAACCAAAAAACCCCTTCCACAAGTATTTCAGGTAGAATCGCTTTAGAATTTAGCAATATCAGCCAAACTCAACATCCTTCATCTATAACCCTTTATGGGGCAAGTGACCATATTTGGTAACTTCCTTGGATGTTCAATATGTCCATCCTGTGCCTCTCTTTAAGGTTGATGAACCATGTGCCCTTTGATTTTGTTTTTATATTAGTGCCAATATCACTACCTTACAAAAAATGTCACTTAACAAATGTTCCAGGCACTTTATCAACGCTTTGTTTTGGTTTGCATTGAACTCCACTTGGATTTATTTTTTGAGATTTGTGTCAATATCACTACCCCAAGAAAAATGTTACTAAATAAACTTGCCAAGCACTTTATACTTTGTTACTGGTTATATAAGTATCATTACCTCAAACTAAAATATTTCTAAATAAATGTTTTTTGCAGTTTGGTACACCGTAGGGTTGAAATGTTCATTTTCCAAGTATTTCAATAAAGGCCCTATAAAGGGTTAAAGGACTGAAAGCTTTCCAACGTTATGGAATATTCATTCATCACAACATTGCATCTTTAGATTCCTTTCTAACTTCCACTCCTTTATATGTTTACACAATTTTTTCCAGTTTTTTATGGCAGGAAGTAAGAGTGAAATACCCCCAAACAAAAACTGCTTGTGATCATCTGATGGACTAACAAAAACAGGCATGAAACTATATCCATTTCAAATGCTTGAGTTTACCTGCAGCTGGGTGTCCGCAGCTCCACACACCTTTTTTGACTCACACAGGCGAGCCACCATACTCTCAGGTAGAGGCTGAAAAGACAGAGTAAAGCTTAATTAAAACATCTGTTTCATCTCAACGCTTCAAGTCAATCTTTTAAAATTATGGTTAAAACCTAATTTCTGCTGCCTTTGATCTTAATTTATAAGATCACAGCTAGAATAAAAAATAAAGGTATTAATTACATTACTATAACCATGATGTATTTGAAAATATCTCTCTTCAACCATTAATCACCTGAACTCCAAAATCCACTGGTGCGTTTAAAAACATGCTATCTTCAAAAAGAAATAATCAAAATCACACATTTTATCAGAGCACAGAACATTTAAAAACAGAGAGAATTGTTGGATTTTGAACTTTCAGATGTCCTCAAAGTAATTCCATCCATCCATTATCTATACACCGCTCAATCCTCACTAAGGTCACAGGGGGGCTGGAGCCTATCCCAGCTGACTTAGGGAGAAGGCAGGGAACACCCTGGACAGGTCGTCAGTCTATCACAGGGCTACTCCTCGAAGTAATTACATGTGACATTTAATTTTATTGGGAAACTTAACCAAATCAAACCTGAAAATTTCATCAAAGTCACTTTATTCTACATGTCTCATTTAAAAATTGGTCAAAAACCAGCAGTTTTCAGTAACAGGATTCTGTTTAAAACAAAAAATTCTGCGCTCCACAGCGCAACTATGACTGAATCAACAACAAAAAAATTAAAAATAACTCAGTTTTTGAAAAACTTTTATGGCATTTTTACTTTGCTGTACAGCACAAAAGACATTTTTGAGTTCTCTTCATTTCTAGCCATAGTTGTGGTGTTTTCACAGAGGTGCAGTATTTCATATTTCTGTAAAGTAATGAGCCCATAGTGAAAAAAAAAAAAGTGAGCTACACAATGCCCAGAAACTGATTTCGGTTTAGAAGGTTAAACGATGCTTTGTTACAAATTTTGTTTTGCTTTAGTACAAATCTATCTTCATACTGGTCTTTATTCTGAGGGTCTAGGTTTACCTGTCCAGTTTCATAATGGCGGGCAAACTGGCTGATGACTCGATAGTCTGTGGCAAAATACTCCATGAGGATGGAAGGAACTTCAGCAAAATCTGTTGCACATCTGGTTCCTAGAGAAGAGACAACAGACCTTAAAATAACAGAAGGTATGACTGACTTCATTCTTCCTTTGTGGGTCAACGCACAGCAGCCGCTTACAAACTCTGGCTTTCACGCCAACGGTGCTTCTCATGAGAGCAAAAAGTGAGTTGAAATGAGAAAATCAGGTCTTCAGACCACAAACCAAAGCAAAGTCAGTAAATCCTATGTGTTTTGTGTGGTCTATATAGACATGAAAAAGACAATATTAAGTTACTGATAATGCCACTGCCATGAGCTTTCATACGCAACTTAAATTTAACTAGCATGTCCAAACAGGTGTAAACACCATGTCCACTAAAGAAACAGCCTCCAGTTGAGTTAATGGATACTGTTATTAGCCTAAAATAAATACTTTCAGGATCTTGAATTACTAGTGAAGGTATCCATCAAAGTTATCTGACATGTCAAACAGTGTCAAATGACAGCTTTAGTCGCCGAGTATCATTTAAACCTATCCTCAGGGCTTACACTTAATCGGATTTACCTCCCATTTTCAATTCACCACACTGTAATGAATCACAGCTCTGTATTAACACAATTCCAGCTTGTGACATTTGGAACTGGATAGCCGTCATTTTAGGGTAGCGAGCTCATAAAATGTCAAACATCGATCCCGTCCCACATCGGTGGATTGTTATTACTTACCTAAATCTTTTGTCAAACTGTCCTGGCTCCACTGTAATGTCTTAATTTCAGAAGGAGACTTCAATTCAAGTCAGCCCTTTAAGCCTTCTATTGTGTTCAGTGGGTGTGTGCTTATTCCGCACCTGTCACATGCTGGTAGCGAGTGCGTCCCAGCATGGAGTGCATGGCGTGTCCCATCTCATGGAAGAGGTTCTCCATCATACCAGGAGTGAGCAAGGTGGGGGCGCTCCGACTGGGGTGAGGCAGGCTCAGCATCAGCACCACAACTGGCAGCTGGTACTGACTCGTTTCCTGGCACCAGCGACCACCGCGGATGGTAAAGTGACAGTCCTGGGAAGAAATGGAAGAGTTGGTGAGGTCAGATGTGAGTAAGGAGAGATAAAATACAATTTAAAAAATACATACAATCAGAAAAAGTAGGACATGTGCAATCCCTGACTGTTCCTTTTCTTTGTGTTGTAACTTCTAGTGATCATTAAATCACCAATGCAGCATTTAACTAATGATTAACAGGATTGCTGTACATTAGCAACACACGCAATTATTTAACCCTTTAAGCCCTGAGCTATTTTTCAGGCCTCTGCTCGAAAATGACATACCCATAATAAAAACAGTTTATCTCTGCAAGCACAAGGTCTGTTTGAATAATTCTTGTGTCATAATAAAAGGAACACTTGTAAGATTTGTCCAGATGTGTAAATATCTGTATATATGTCACTGGTTAAAAGTGAATGAAGATGGTACACACAAAAATTAAAAATTTTCAGGTTTGCCTAAAAAAAAAAAGGGGGGGGGGAAGCACTTTCAGGACAATTATCTCTTTGGAATGATCCAGCTGCAGCTCTAAACCTCTCCCAAATCATAGTACAATATGTGAACATTCTCTCTGCAAAGGTTGACTCTGATAAAGTGAAGCAGAACAAAATTACAAAGTTTTTAGTCCAGACAGTTCAGGTGAGCTCACATTTTTGCACACTTTGGCACATTCTGGCACACTTGTGACCATCTGAGTGTTCTCATGTACAAACTATATATTTCACTTGTATAGAATAGAATAGAATAGAATAGAATAGAACTTTATTGATCCCTTTGGTGCAAACCTCAGGGAAATTGTTGGATTGTATATTATTAATGGTGTTCATACATGCAAACACAGCAGTTTTTTAGTTTGTTGAAAATTCAACCAGACTGCTGTATGTGTTATGCATCCTGTGCGTAATGCTGATCAGACTGCTGTGAAGCTCCTGTGGTGACACAAGGCTGTATCTCCGTAATGGATTGGTCGATTTCAGTGATTGACACCACCATCGAATCGTTAGAGCCAATAGAATATAGCGATAGCCACCAAAATGAGATTGACAGCACTTTTAGGCAATCAGAATCAGCAGAACTGCAACTTGTAGACGAGCCGCTTGCTGAGCTAGTGTGGACTACCTACCTCCCCTCTGTCGACGGAGCCTCCAAAAGACACCTGGAGTGATTTCAGTGTCACACAGGAAGTAGTACTAACTGATTCCGGTGTGGATTAACCGATAAAATAAACCTTTCATGGCAAAACAGCTAAGGTGAGAGACATTTTATAACTACAGTTTCTTGCTGTTCTTTGGGTTGTTTCTCACTGATGTTTTGATTTCAGAGAGCTTTAATGGATATGTTTGGAATCTGTGGACTGTCTGCTTTCGTTTGAGGGGTTGTTTGTGCATTTTGCATTAAGTACCAAAGAAAGCGCGAGAGCCAGAAATGTGGCGAGTGGGTTGACTTGGTGGCACTATATCGATTTCCATATTTGATAATTCATTTAGTTGGTGTTTGAGTTGTCTTTGGGGCATGTAGAAATGGCTTATAAATTCTTGTAGCCCAGGTTCTGCTGTTTAATTTGATGTACAGCATCACTATATTCTTTCATGATGAGTGCATTGTTTCCCATTATTTCTTTATGTAGAGCCAACCCAATAAAGAACATCAGACCTCTAAACTTGAATTCCAAGTTTTCAGAAAACCACAGTATGTAGATGAGTATGTGTATGAGTATAAATACCTGATGAGGTTTATCTGCCCGGTGGAAAAAGTCACAGTAGATATATCCCAGTAATCCTTCCGTTTCATGCACCACAGCCTAGAAACACACAAACATAACCATACATTAAACACATACTCTAATTAAAAACTTTGACCTTTGAAAACTGTCTTTGGTTTAACGCATTGCATAAAACAAACAATGGTTGATCTAAAAAGGTACTGACACCTCATTAGGACAAAGAATTTCTACACAATTACTAGGATTTACCAGTTTACGGACGTCCTCGCTCCACACCTCTCCAGCACTGGGATGTTCAGACATGAGCGAGACGCCGTACAGCTGAGAGAAGAGGTTGTTCAAACCCTCCATACAGGCACCAAGAGACAGGTAGGGACTGTACAGACTGGGCTCTATGTTGTACCTGTAATGAGCAGCAGATAAACCAGAATATAGAAATGAATGAAGCAGACACTTCAAATCCACAGCATCTTGCTCATACAAGTATTGGTAATTAATTCTTCTATTGTCTTCTAATACGTTGTTAGTAATAATAATAGGTTTCATATCTGTATATTAACTATATATACATATAGATAAATGTGTCTTTTTTGTTGCAGAACCAAAGCACACACAACTCATTTTAAAGGCCAGAAAAAGACAGAATGACAAAGTCCATCCTCTTCTTTTTATATGCTGGTCTGCATATTACTTAACAGCCTGGCTAAAAATCCACTGACTCCCACATATATGTAATCTCACTGGTAGGACAAAGGCTCAAGACTGCCAGGGCTCAGGGCTGGTGGGATTGTTTCTCTCCTGGGACCACCCAGGCTAAGAAAGGATCCATTCATGCTGCTTATAAGGCATTTTAGATAAAGACCACCAAACCAAAATGGTTGTTTAGCTCCAACACCACATCTATGTATTATCATTGATGAACAACAGACTGCTGCTGAACACGGCTACCAGCTCTGTTTATCACACATGCACACAAACACACGCACACACAATCTTGACCTCATTTCAATATGGTCTGAACACTTTCTAACTCAAACCGCAAAGGGAAAGATGAAAAGAAAACATGTGAGTGGCTGAGACAAAAAGCCTGAGATCGTACCTGAAGGGTAGCGTTAGTGAGAGTAATTTATAGCTTGTGGGTCTGTAAATGTGTTAGTGTACTTGTACGGCTTTATATGTGACAAATTACTTCTATGTTAGACCTTGAGTGTGTGGACATTTTGGGAAAATGAAGTCAAAACTCTGACACAGACATTCAAGGGGCTGTCTGAAGGTTAAGACTTGGTTTTAGAGATAAGACTAACATTGGGTTTAAGGTACAGGGGTAGGGAAAGCATTACACCATAAATATCCCTACAAAGACAGAAGTACATATGTGTACCCTTGTGTGTAGCAGAGAGCAGAAGCAGCTTTTCATTGCACTTAGACTGCATCCCAATTTTTAGGGACACCTGAGAGACCTATAATGCCTGCAATAAAAATTTTGTTCAAACTTCTCCAGAACATTTGGCTCAATGTGTTACTAGTCTCTGGTGAGTGATGGGAAGGAAAAGTGCAGTTCATTAAGAACATATATCTGTAAACATTGGAGACACTCCACGTGACAAATAACAGCTAAACTTAGAAAATGACGGCTTGAATTTCTTTGATTAAGTTGCTGAATACAAAACATGATCACTGTTCAGATGAGGTCAGCAGGACTATGAATCTCTACGTCCTTGAATCATGTTGGACCAGTAGCTTTCCAGCATCATTCCTAATCTTCAGTGGCTGCTCAATTTGATCTAACTAAAAAGTTTGCAAGTAACAAAAACATTAAAGCTGCTCTCATCCATTACAACATAAAACAGTGGATAGAAACAATTGTCACGATACATTCTAATAACCTGATGGCCGACTGGTTAGGGTGCATAACACGTGTGCAAATGCCTGTTGAATAATCAGTCCTGAGCTAGATTCCCAGTCTGCTCAGACCTTTAGTCCACTGTAACTCTACAATAAAGGGGAAAATGCTAAAAACATAATATTGGAAAAAATGTCAGACCAGATGCCATTAAAGCCAGTTACATAGCTTAAAAAAAAAAAAGACAAAAACAAAACAGGGCTGTTTGTTTGATTCAGTAAACGTCTGGGATTTCTGCAATGTTAAATGACGCACAATTGATCCAAATTTTCTGTTGATCAACTACCCAATCGATTGATTGCTTCCCTTGAAAAATGTATTGCAATTAAATACAACTGTTCTGCCATAAAGTCTAATGGTACAATGCCTAACGCTATCCCAGATACGATAGTTAAATTGCATTAAACTACACATTTTATTACAGCGGTCACAGTAGTTTGTAGTTAACTATATTATTTTCTGAGGGGTATTTTGACTCCTCATGGGGGAGATAAAACAGTCAGAAAAACTGCCATTTCAAATTTAGTACAAGTAAAATTTTATGCAGGGCTGCTGTTGCATGCTTGCAATAAATTATAATAGTCAGTTCCTTATAATATTATCAGTGCCTAATAAAGTTGGTGCTGAGTGTAAAAATACATTCAATAACCATAAGTGCAAATTTTATGATAAAAAAAATGCATCATATTTTAAACTGTTTTTTTCTCATACATAAGTATGACACTGAGTATGGTTTGTGCCAATCTAAGTGTGGGCTGCTATCAAGTCGAATAACACAAAAAGCAAAAGTGCTCTCACAACAACACATTACACAAGTAGTCGCACATCAAATGCAGCAGTTGAATACTTTAACTGCAAATTTCACAGGCGCTTAGTGGAAATGCTGGACCTGCAACACACTGGGAGGCAGTTTTAAGTACAAATACCAAATGCTACAAACACAGAAACGAGGAACCACAAACCGAAAAGCTGAAAAGTTTGATTCAATCATATTCCAGTGTTTGGAATCAGAAAGGGAGTTAGAAACAACATTTCAACAACTCCCACGCTTCTCTTTTAACACCTTTTGTAACAAGTGACACCTGAGGAAGAGCTGGGGAGCAACAACAACTTGCACCTAAAGATACAGATTAAGATGACTTTATCAAATGACAGCAGGCAGAAAAATGAAGAGCCAAATACTCACCTTTCGGCACGCAAGACACCGCTAAGGTACGGATGATCCCACGGCATCAGCTCCTACAAGTTAATAACGAGAGTATTTTTTTTGCATGTGACAATTTAAAACATACCAAAATAAATTATAGTGAATCTGAAACAGACTAAAACGTAATTAGATTAAAATATATCACTTTATGCCTTGAAGGAATTACTACTGATTACATAGTGATGGAGGAAAATGTATCAGGATACGCTGAGTGCAATGTTGTGTGTTGCGGAAACTGACTTTGTATGCAAAGAATATGCTGTGGAAAAAAATCACTCACAGCATTACGCGGGTTGAGTTTCTTCTTCATGCCTCTCATCATCTTAAAGTCTTTTGCTGTTCTGAGAGATAAAAAGAAAAACACCAAACAAGTTATGAGCTAACTGACTGCAGGCAATCATTCCTGGCTCTACCCACCTAGCTCTGCTCAGGGTCAACGGGGGCCAGAGCCTATCCCAGCATGCATTTGGCTGAAGGCAGGGAAACACCCTGGACAGGCTGCCATGCTAACAGACTCACACTCATACTTGTGGGTAATTTAGAGCCTCCTGGTCCACCTGAGTTGCATGTTTGTGAACTGTTCGAGGAATCCCAAGCACATGGAATATATTTGCATGAAAACAGGAACACAAAAACCCGGAGGCCTTCTAAATGTGAGTCACAGGTGGAAACGTGACAAGAACTGATCAAATCACTATTGCACATAAGAAGAGATAAATCTTCGAGTCAGTCTTTTAAGTAAAATGGGCCTTCCCTACTACACAGGTAAACACTGGTTTAAGTGAGACTTTAACAGTCTTTAAAACAACTTATGATCATAATGTCCCAGAGTGTCAAATTGAATGCTGGATCTGTAAATATTCTGACAAAAACATTGAAGTGAAGACCTTACCTGTCTGACAGTTTGTCTGTTAACAGCTGGAGAAAGCTCATCACTGTCTCTGCAAAGAGTTAAAAGAATAAAGTTTCAGCATGTAAACTTTGTGAGAATAGTTGAGACAGGCACAGAAAGAGCAACTTAGAAGAATCACTTCGTAAGCTTTTATGGAATCTCTTAAAGGAAAATTCCTGGCCATCTGTTAATATTATTACCAAATGTTATCTCGCCAATATCAAAATATAAATAACAAATTCATCTTTTTGTCCTCTTTCCATTAAAGGATCATACACTTACAACACTGGCTAAACATGATTATACTGAGTCTGTGTAAAAAGAGATGCTTAACCTGGTGTTTTGGCCATCGTTCCCTTTAGGGCTCTGTGTGCAAAGGACTCATAGCCCACCAGTTTGGCCAGTTTGTGTCGACATTTTAACAGCTCCTCTAGACAGTTCATTAGATCTGCATTGGGATAGAGGTAAATCCTGTAGGCAATCTCTCGCACCTACAATGGAAGTGAGGACAGAGCGAAACTCATAATAAACAATACAACATTAAAAAAAACAACAATAAAGTGTTAAAGACAACAAACTCAGATGATCACATTCTGGCAAGCCCTTATTACATCTTAGATATTTACATATATATAAAACACATTTCTACAATTTTTTAAAATTAAACTGCACTCTGACTTTGCTCCATCTTGCTACTTTATAGTTTTGTCTGAACTGTTTTTATCACTTTTATCTAACTCTCATATTAGGCTTACAGTGAACCTGACTAAATTAAAATTCTTACAATGTCATAACATAAGAGAAAGTTGCATTCAAATTAATAAATTAAAGGCTGTGATTTCAAAACACTGTTGAACTAATTTATATTGCTAGCTATTTGTTTTTTTTTTTTTTTAAATCTTTTAACATCTTGACAGAGAATTTAATCTCCAATGAGGACAGAACAGGCAACCATTAAATTAGACCTGCTCTTAAATCCAGTCTGATGATCTAAGATATGACAAAGGTGCCATCTGCTGGCCAAATGTTGCAATGTTCCAGGGATCCAGTACAAATACATACAAAGTCATCTGGGGAATCTGCATGTAATCCCCCAACTTGAATGAAGCTTCCTTCACTGGCAAACTGCAGGTGTAGATGCTCAGGAATTGCAGACCTTGCGATTCTGTTTGGCATGTGAGAGCCGACCAGAAACTCGTTGTTTAGATCCAACAACTTCACATGGAGGCCAACAGCCTCTTTTCTCTGCAGGGAAAAGAGCAGCAGGTTCAGTAAATACGTACCAGAGATGATTATGAATGCTGTCTTTACTTTATTTTATATGGTTAATCTCTATTTTAACATTCATGTGCTTTAAAAATTATTATGAAATGGAAACAACGATATATTCTGAGTAACTCACCAGTTTGTCATCCAGATGAATTCCACTGATTTCAAAGTCAAACATGAACAACTCTGCCACTCGCCTACAAATTGCAAGCATAAACTAATGTTTAAACTTAGCAACGCTGGACATATCATTGTGAGATATTGATATAATTGTGAAAAAGATAAACAATAAATCCTTTATGCACAACTGTCTCAACACCTTCTGCAATGTCTACAGTACAGCCACAGACTAAACAAGACAAGAGTAAAGTTACCTTGTATCAGGGTCCAGCTGGGCTACAATGTTTGGGTTGTCCAGCAAATTCTTCAGGCTCCTGCATAGTTCAACATTGGTGTTCAGCCTGAAACAAATAGTCACAAAACCTGAACTTCTGTAAAGGGTGTCTCAAGAAGTAAAGAACGCAGAAAAATCCCTTCAATAACCTGCATCATCTTGTTGTTGTAAGCAGTACATCCTAACATATTTTCACATGTTGTTGTGCAGCTATGAAAAGGCATGTGCAGAGGTGAGATCAGTACACATTGCTTCTTACTTCTCCACAACTGTGCCAATCTCTATGCAGGTCTTCTCTGCAGCTTCTCGAAATGCTGGATCTGGATGAGCTACTTTTATAAAGTCCGCCTGAATAAAGGAAGCACAATTAAACCTCTTATTATTAATGACAAGGTAAACAGGCAAGCAGGACATTTTGAGGTCAAATAAATACATGGATAGCACACAGCTTACAATGTTTGAATCACTTTTTAAGTCATTTTTTTTACAGATCAAGACTGCAAAAGCTGATGAAAACAAACTGCTTTGGTTAAAAATACACATACGTTGTAATTAATTCAGCTGACACTGCATTTTTGAGGCTATACTAATACTTTAGCATTAATGTTGAACCCTGACAAACATTTAGTATTAAAAACATTACTCAGCAGACAGTGAAGTACTGAATAGGAGTTTTTAAAATCATCTGAGTGGTGCCTCGTGGACAAACAAAGTAATGGTGTGACTATTTCTAAATTGCCTCAAAGTAACGTTTTCTGTGCTACAGTTTCAGCATATGAACACAGACACCAATATTTCTCTGATAAGCCAGTGTCTGTTGACATACTGGTGCCAGCTGATTTGTCATGTGGGTAATAAAAATAATTGGGCATTACAGACATCCTTTTATATTAGCTTTGCATATTAATGCCCATTTAAATTAACGGCTCCTGTGTACAAACCTTCAACCTGATTGCTTTCCTTGAATGAAAACTGTCTAAATATCAGCTTGTTACCTTGTGATATAGTGTATGTGAATAATACCACTAGCTTAATTACACATATTTCCAGTTATCATACAAAGATTTGGCACATATGGAGTGTTGAACTTACCAAATCGGCCACTTTACACAAACCATCTGAGAGCTGGTCAAAAGACTCGACTGTCTCAGCTCCTGAAGGACATGAACAAGCTTTCTGCACCAGCCGCTGTGTGTTCTTCAGAGCTGTCTTTGTGGCTGCCTGGAAGCCTGCAGGACAGCTGAGCTCTGGCACTCCAAACAAGCCCTGCAGCCACAGGTCAAACACACAGACTGGAAATGTTATGACAAAATATTACCACCAACATGTTATTATTAGACAGAGACATTCGTCTTGCTGTGTTGTAACTTAACAGAAACATTAAAGACAAATACCAACCACGTTTTTCTCAAACAGATCCAGTCTCCTGTGAGGTTTGGCATTGAAAGCAGCTCCAACAGGCGACCATGTTGTGACATTTCTCCCAACCTGTGTCCAAACACTCCTTTGCTTTACGAGGTAAAGCAACCTTTTACACGCAGACATTTTCTATTAAATTTGCTTTAATTTCAGTTAGTTTTTGTCCACTGAGGCTAACAGAGCAGACAGTAGCTAAACATAGAGGGCATGCTAAATTTCAGCTTTGACGTCAGCCTGTTTCCAAAAGCCGGATATGTAAATAACTTATTTAAATAACACTTATATATTTTAAATTTCTCTCTTCGGGGAAACTGAAGGCAAAACGTCTTTTTTTGTCACGTAAGAAGCGTATCTGTAGTAAACATAGCTGCTCACATGTTAGCTGGCTGGCTATCTGTCCAAGTAAATCCAAACAACTGTAGCCGCTGGTACTTTCGCGAAAAAATAGAAACGCATAAAACACACATTACAGTAATTCACAACCATAGCCAAAAAAAAGTAGAGGGTAAACGCAAGTAGTTGTAGTTTGGGGAATACTACTGCTTTTAAACAAAACATGACTTATAACAAAAAAGACTGTACAATTCAAATCTGCCGAAAGTGCGATGAGCTACCTAAAGTCATTACCGGAAATGACGTTATTAAGAACCTCTTCATAATAAAACCAGCATGTTTACATGCTGTCTGAAACTACACCGTTGAAATAACGCCGAAACCCCTATATACATAATAGTTTTGTCTTCTGGGAATTATTAAAAAATGTTCTTCATGGGCATCTGTCCATGGCCCATTGAGAGACGGAGTATGCATGCAACATGACTGTGACTAATTTGTCAGTTTTGGCTTTTTATTTAAAAAGTTTCCTACATTGCCAGTTCTTTTATTAGGGTCCGAGCACTACAGTGCAAAAAAAACTTTCCTCTTTTATCTGTTTGAGTTCATTTTTATTTTATTGTAAACATTATCTTTTATGTTATTTTTATTTTTCTGTTTATCAATTTCAGTTATTCAATGAAATTTGTGTTTGTCATTGAACTTGTCTGTTCTTTTTTTTTTTTTTTTAATTTAATGTACTTTTTTTTAAACCTTTGAATACAGCACCTTGAATAATCTCTGTATGACAAAGTGCTACATAAATAACTATAATAATAATATGCAAGGCAAAGACAATGCAACAGATACAGAATTAAAGTTACTTTTGAAATAACTGACTGTGACAAATTAGAAAGAAAATCATTTATGTCAAAGTAATATAAACAGATGTACTATCTTTGTGATGTCAGAGGATACAATTAACTTCAACACAGAATGCATCTTGAAATTATGTCTTTATTAATAGGAAGAATAACTCATTCCTTGCACTCCACGACCACATTGCGTTAATAGTTTTCCTGTGAAATCTGTTTATTAAAGGTGTAGTATGAAAAACATTAAGCAAAATGTCATAAAGCGACTGTATTTAGAAACCTCCCAATAAACAAAATGAAACCATGTGACTGGCAAAATGTCTTAAGTCAACTCTGAAAAAGAATTTAATACTGAAAGTAAGTAACACAGAACAACAATAAAAGGTCTTCCCAATATGAGAAATGACAGCATTTTGCATTAAGTACTTTTGGTTATTTGTACTTGGCAAAAATGTACCAATTTATGACATATGGCAAGACAATGCAGATAAATGTAAAAAATAAAAATAAAAAAATGGAAAAAAAGCTCAAATTTAAATAAACGCTTTGCTACAAACTGATCGCCAAGCCGTTCAGACAATTTTGTTCTCAATCACATATTTACATCTATTCACTAGAATACAACACAAATCTAATGAAAAAAATGAAATGTGGGGGGGGGGGAAATCATTTTCGTTCATTTGGCTCATATCAACTTACAATACAGTCAAGCTTTAAGTGTGTGGATTTACAAAGGAGTGCTGTAGTCAAAAGTCTGAACATGGATTTGTTTTGTCCCAGTGAATGTGCTTGGACATCTGCCGACCTGGAATAGTTTCTTGTCCTTACCTTAGCTCAAAACGCAACTGCATGTCTGAGACTACAGTAAACTTAGTTGACCCCTGAGTTTCTAATGCAAAACTAGTGTATGAAATACCTCATTACAGTGTATCTTAGTGCAAGCCAGCAATATGCTTGATTAAACAGAGGTATATTAGATAGCACCCAAGCTGACAAGATTCCCCAGAATGGTTACTCTGCTGGCCAAATCACAACAAGCAGTATGGGAGGTGGTGTTTTGCTCTGTATCCTTGTGAAAACCAGCAGTTCAAATGCTTGAATTTGTATTACATCTATAAACATGTTTTTCATAGAAAATATAAATATCCCTGAATGAAACAGATTCACAGCATTTTCTCTCGAGGACTCCAGTGCTACTACCATAACGTGGCCATCAAGTGTCTTTAAGGTCTCCAGTTAATGTGTGTCTTCCCTCTAAAGTCTGTACTTCCAGCCGCTACGTCCTTCATTCGCTGTCATGATAATTTACCGTCCGCTTTCCCCGGTTCCGGGTGTTCACGCGAGTCTTTCGCCGCGGTTGGCTGTATGACACGTCACTGTCATCCTCCTCTGAGGCAGCACGCTGGCGACGCTGCCTTAGCTGGCGGCTGGCAGTCCTTTCACCGATCCCAGACCGTACGTGACTTCTCCTCTTTGGACTGCTGTGGGACCCTGAGCTGGCAAATGAGTTTTCAGAGGCTGAAGACGACTGCTCACTTTCTGAGTCTGAACTGTGTTTGCTGCTGCTGTAGCTTTCCTTTCTCTTGTGTTTTGGCTGCCTTGTGTTTTTCTTCCCCCTCCTTGAACGACCAGCATCTTCCTCCTCCTCCTCCTCCTCCTCCTCCTCCTCGTCCTCATCCTCGCTGGAATCAGAGTGGGAAGAAGTCTCCTTCTCGTTGCTGTTACCATCCTCTTGTTTGGAATCCCTTTTGGAGTGCTTTGAGGAGCCTGACCTACTATTTTTATTGTTCTTGGGTGCTGCCTTTTCCTCACCGTCTTCAGAATCTGAAGTGTAAATGCGTTTTCTCTTGGAAGACAGCCGATTCCTGGTTTCGTTGGGAGAGGTTCTGGTAGACACTCTTGCATTGTACCTGTCCTCCCTCGACCCCACTGCTGTTTTGTTACCATTTCTCTGCCTACCCTGGTTCGCAGAAGCGGAGTCCTCCTCAGAAAGAGAGTTGTCGCTGATGTATTTCTTTTTTGGTAGGACTCGAAGGTTCAGTCGCCTGTTAGATGTGTTATCTGAATTATCCGACTCTTCGTCTGATGAGCCAGTGGAGCGTTTCCTCCTCGACTTCCTCTTGGGTTTGTATTCCTGCTCAGAAGTCTCTGAAGCCGAGGTTTCACCACGAGGCCGTTTACATTTGCTCTTGTTTCTTGTTGACCTCTTTGTCTTTGCTTCAACCTCAAATTCCTCACTGGAGTGATTGCTTTCTACTTCCTGCTCTTCTTTTTTCAGTTTTTTCTTGCGTGGGCTGGATCTCTTTGGAGAATCACTATTTTCATCGGATTCTGCACCATCCAGTTTGTTAGCTGAGGCAGACTTTTGTTTGTCTTGGCTTTTTGACGGTAAAACTTTACTTTTTTTCTTGGAGTCTGTGTGGATTGCTTCCTCCACATTTCTCCCATTTTGGTGTGGGTGTTTCTGGGAACTGTGGTCTTTGTCCTCGTCATCTGAGCTTACAGGAGGTTTGTGTCTTGTGGTCTGGCATTCAGTGTCCTCTTCCTCCTCACTTGTAATCCTACTTTTCCTGGCTGGAGCAGCTGCAGTTCTTTTAGAGGATTTCTGAGACTTGGGTGCCTGCACCTCCTCCTCTTCCTCCTCAGCTTCGC
Source organism: Stegastes partitus (assembly GCF_000690725.1). NCBI lineage: Eukaryota > Metazoa > Chordata > Actinopteri > Pomacentridae > Stegastes > Stegastes partitus. The sequence goes on from NW_007577793.1 coordinate 297,040, forward strand.
CAGAGCTCTCTGCAGTTTCCTCTTGCTCAGAGTTGCTCTTAGACTTGTGATGTTTTGCACTGTGTCCATTCACATGGGACAAAGTATCTGCACAGGAAGAAGGAAAAATATCTGATTAGAGCAACTTTCAAACTACGAGCACACACACAAAAAAAGATGAAATGTGATTGATGAGGACATTTCTCACCATTTCCCTTAGTCCTGGCAGCTTGTCTTGATGTTCTCTGTTTGACTGACTTTGTGTCTCCATTCTGCTTATTCTGGGAGGAGGATGAAGAATCGCTGCCATTTCCATCCTCCTCATCCTTGGATTCCCCACCTGATTCCTTTGTATTCTGAGAGGCTAGAAAATAAAACAAAAGGGCAGAACTGAAACTCTATCCCCTACGGCGCCTAAAAACTTAAAACAATATGCATTTTCTGGTACTGTACATTTTCTGACTCTGAAAAGCATTTGCCTACCTCTTGCTGACGACTCTCCATCTGATTCTGAGCTGCTCTGGATCACCGCAGTCCGTTTGCTGACCCGGGATGTGTGGCGTAGACGGCTGCTGCTCCTCGTTGGCTTCTTCTCGTCCTCTTCCTCGTAGTCTTCATCCGATGCTTCAAGGAGCTTGATCTTATTCACAGCTGCCCTCGCAGTCTTTCTCTTGAGTGACCTACGACCTGTGACTCCCTCTTCCCTGTCAGAGCCCTGAGACGTGGCTCTGTCAGAGTCGTGGTGGTGACGCCTCTCCCTGCGAGACAACCTGCTGCTGTGGCCGTTCACTTCAGCTCTGCCCTCTGAAAACGAGCCATTCAGAACGATGATTTAACACATTGACTGGTGGGTTTTGTGATTTCCTCAGTTTGAGGCTGAAGATAGTCAGTAGTCTTTACCTGTCCATTTTCTGTCTCCAGCAGCGCTGTTTCTGGTCAGCCGTGTACTCCTGCTGCTTTTACTCCTGCTGGGGTAGCGACGATCTGAAGACTGGGAGGACACCTCTCCATCCTCTCCCTCTTCACCTTCACTGTCAAATTCTTCTTCCTCATCATCTTCTTCCTCATCTTCACTGTCGCTCTCAGCAACTAGTAACAATAAAATTTTCCAAGGACAATTTGCTCAATATACAATTTTAAGTAATTTATTTTCTCTTTTTTTCCTGGGGAAATACTTCATTCCTGACCTTTTTTCCTCTGCTTGGCACGGTTGTTCCTTGTAACTCTTGCTTTATGTCTGCGTTGATGGTGCCTTGAGGAACCTGGACGTTTCTCCTCCTCGGACACGCTCAGCTCACTCTCAGACTCTGAAATACAGGAACAGAGAGCAGAGCAGAGAGGAACATATTAATCAAACGACATGAGGACTCAAACTGATTTTTTTTTTATGCCAACACAATTAAATGGCATTCAACAATTAACACAATTCAAATACAGCCCTTCATGTGTCTATAAGCGTGAACTACAGTATTAAGCTTCATTGCATTTTAGAAAAACATTATCTGAAGCAAATATTGTTAAAATTGCACTGAGACAGCTTTGAGTTGTCATATATTCCAACAGTAGTTCTGACATCCTTACCATGAATGTACAACACACCTGCTGTTAGCAAAGTCATGATGCAATTTCTATTAAAAAAACCTACTAAAGAGGAAACATTTCTTTTGTACCTGGTGTTGAGGAAGCACCTTTGGAGCCGGAGTCGTCGTCTGAGGAGCTGTGACCTGAGCTGCTGCTTCGATTCCTCCCGGTCCTCTCAGGAACAGACACTTTGGCTGAGGTAGATTTGGTCACTGACGTCGACTCCACTTTTTCCTGAGTTTTCAGTGCAGCCCTCTTTTGACTTGAGAAAAGAGGAATCGGCGCGTTTTAAATCCGACTGCTGCACACATGAGCCACAAACTGACAAGTGACACCTTAACGGTTTCAAATTAAATCTAATTTACTGTGACATTTGCACTGAGTTAGTGTGGAGAAAGAAACAAGTCGCAACAAGACAGTACTTAAGCAAGATTCTAATGCATCACCTTCGGAATATAAAGCATGCCAAATGATGATTTTTGAGCTGACAAGCAAAACTCACAAAGACCTTGTTGTGGCAGAGGGCTGGTCCTGCTGCTGCATCTTCTTACGAAACCTCTGACTGCGGCGGAGCCTGTCATTGCTTTTGACAGCCGTTTTGTACTCAGATATGATTGTTCTGATTCGCTCCTCGAAGAAGGCAGAAAGCCGCAAGGTCATACTGTAAATCTACAAAAAAAAAAAAGAGAGAGAGAGAAAAAAAAACAGAAGACAAGCTAAAATATAAAGCATAAAGCAAAACCATCAATGTTAAGTATTTTATTTTCAAATCTGAACTCAGAGGAGGTTTCAATACATTAACTTTGCTCCACAGAGCTAATTACACTGTACCTTGGAGCGTTTGTTGGGTGTGTAGGCTTTAGCATTGGCAAATATTAGCCGGGTGTCTTTGCACAGCTCTGTAGGGTTTTCATAGTGGTCTTCCTCCAGGGTCCTTTTCACTGTGCCAAAGTCCATTGGTGTATCAATGATGTCGTGGTAGTCCTGGACACACACACCAAACATAATTCAGACTTCCAAAGCACTGACACACACAACTAAAAAAAAAAAAACATAACCTGCTGATGTGTCCTCACTCACAGTGTAGGCTCAGTGTGCTGTGTTTACTTACTGGATAGTTCTGAGGATTCACAGGCTGCCTGAATGGTTCTGAGTCCTCACATGTAAATATGTAGTTGAGCAGACTCTTGCACTGTTCCTTCCAGGCATCTCTGTCTGGCAGCACCTCTACAGAGCGCTGCACATATCAAGGAGACAGAGAGGAAATCATTAACAGATAATGCATGCTACCATACTCTAATCCAAATCAATCATATGTCTCACAGTGACAGTATTGATGGCCTACTACAGTTTTGAGTTACAAATAGATTCTTGGATGTGATCTGTTCTATGAATGTATTTACCTGACGCAACCTGTGTCCTGATGATGTTCCAGGTGCTTCTGTATCTTCTTCCTGTAGGCAGCAAACAAATTTGGGATATTTAGAATTGCAAATTTTCAAATGATGCTATCACAGACAACCGCCTAAGAATGGAGAACACCCTTCTTACCAATCAACTACAACTGCTTACAAGCAGTTCGGGTTTACTTTACCTAATCTCTTCTCTAAATGATCCACTTGTTATTTGCATACACAGAACTTTGCAAAAGTTGTAACAGTCCTTTAGAAGTTTAAATTCTGACTCATAATGCAGTATGATCAGCGAGGCATCTGACTGGTTCTAAATTTATTCCGACAACAACCTCAACAACATCCAGCCAGAGCCATCTGCAACAGATGGTGTGACCCCACAGAGTACTGAACTCAACATCATTACGTGAGGCTGGGACAACACAAAGAACCAAATCGATAGAGATTCTAAATCCATGCAGAATTGTGGCAAGTTCTCCACGATGGTTGGAGCAACTTCCTGCAAATGTCTAAAAATTTGTGCTCTAGTGTACCTTAGAGGATTGGTGCTGTTTCAAAAGCAGATATTGATTTGATTTTGTTTGTTTGTTTATTAATTCTTTGTACTTACTGTCAACAATCTATGTACAGTACTGGATTTTCAAATCAAACATATTTTGACAGCAGTATGTAGGAAAAAAAATCAACAAATACACTGAAACCAAAGTTTGTTTGTTTATCCAGACTTACCTCATCATCCTCATCCATTTCTTCCACAGCATTGTAAATCTCCATGATATCAATGCAGCTTGGATTACTAGGCAAGTAAGAAAATGTGACAACTTATTAGTATAAAAGACTACGAATTTGAATGATAATGTCTGTTTAATTTCTGTATCATCACATGATCTACAGCAGACTATTTTTTTAGAAACACTTTCAGTAATACATACTTGACAAATTTCTGCAGGACATTTGTGATGATTTTTGCAGAGTGGGCAATCTTGCTCCTTGGCTCATTGAAAGTGCGGGCGTTATGTGCAATATACCTGGCATCCCAAATTAATGCTGAGAGGCGTCTGTGGACCACCAGAGGTGAGTAAATAAACAGTGTCGTCACAAACTGTACAAAACATTGTCTGTTTTATTTTCAACATTTCAAGTACACTGTAGCTCGACCAACAGTAAACACCTGTTTGGATTATCAGGTAGGTAGAAGAAGGAAAGACTGGAGGGACTGACCTGTAGAATCTGTTAATGAGTCGCAGTCTAATGGTGCCCAGATCGGTGGGATAGGCGATCACGGTGCAGTAGGTGGGATACTGGATCAAGTCCACAGGACCAGAGAATGGAGCTGCAATCTCTGTAGCACAAACATACAAGCAGGTTATGTTGGAATAACTGATAAGAATCTGTTCCACAGTTAAAGGAATCCGTAAAGACCCGAACGTATGAAAAAAAGAGTGACCAGAAACATGACAGAGGGACGTGAAAGTGAGCATAAAGGAAATTACAGAATGCTTATTTATGTATACGCACCAACAGTGATGAGATGATCGATACCAGCGATGATCCGCTCACACTCCTCATCCCTGCTCCTCTCGCCCCACTCCCCTGGCAGAGGCTTGTACATCAGCTCCTTCATCTCATCTGCTGTCACAGGGATGCCACCTCCTTCTGTCTCTGGCTGCTGAGCTGCACAGCGGAGACAGACTTTTTCAATATGCTGTCAATCCCTTTACTACCCACACTTTGTAAACAGACTCCAATACTGTGTATTTGTGACAGCAGCAAGCTAGTGAGACAACTTTATTACCATCATCTTGAATAGGTTCCACATCCCAAGGACTCAGTTTCTCCGTTTCCCCATTGTCCCATCTGGTGGAAACAAAAAAAGTGCATGATAACTTTTTTCAGATAAACTATTTAACTAATCACAGTTATCATATGAACTAATATGACACTGTCATAATGTTTTTTCTTTAATTTTGTCTCATTTTTACAAAGCTAGTAATGAAAATATTACTGCCATTGCCAGAACACACAGTCACAGACATTATGCTGTTATGACTTTTAATAACCACTAGGGGACAGACAGACAGACAAGGTCTAGCTGATCTCTAAATACACTAAAAAATAAAGATTGTTTATTGTTTGGAAATTTGTCTTTACACTGTACACAATGCCACTGCTGTAGGGTCATTCAACCTAAACAATGTCAGCCAGTCAGCCTTGCTGTCTGGCTAAAGTATCCTAGTTTTGATGTATACATCAACAGCCTCAAAAGCACAAAAGCAGTATGTGTTGGAAACCAGGCTGGTATATTAATTCTGTTGCCATCATCACAGTATCTCCACAATCACACTGTTGTAACAATATATGTGTTTACCCACCTGACTTTGAAGCACTGGAAGAGACTATCTGGGTACTCTGGCTGGTAGGGCTCCTGACAGACGATGGTCCCAAACCACCAGGCATCGTCTATCACTGAGCGAAACCTGTCACCTGCAAGAAAGAAAACAATAGTAAATTTAGGTGATGGAGAATAAATGCCAGGCACCTATTTGCGCAGGTGACTGCGCTGATTCATCACTAGAAGTAAGCTCTATGTGAGCAAACACAAAACCTAATTCCTCCCTGACTGCGAAATCACAAAGCAGAAATAATAATAAACCCTCAAAGTAGAATAATGCTTTCAAAGCAAGTAGCTCTTTGTCAAAAATTGAGACAAAGTTGTAAAAATGTAATTTATCCTTACAGAGCTGAATAAACAAATGCACAGACAGTGATACTTGGCAGTAAAAACTAGTAAGAAACGTTTCTAACAGGGTGTACTGGGCTCACTTACTTGGTTGCCAGTTTCTACGAAGCGCCTCATCGTAACTTTGCCTCAACACCAGGAAGTCAATCACATCTGGCATGTCATGATACCTGTAGGAAAAAAATCGGAGTCAATCTGACAGTAAAGTACTAAAAACTTTTAAGACTTTGTGTCTATGAAACTGATTCTTGTGCATACCAATACACAGTACAGTATGTCAAGTCTAGCCAGCTAAAACAGGACACTCAGAACAGAGTAAAGAGAGCTTATGATTAACTCTGGAACCACTGGAGCTGATTGTTCAAAAAAGAATGCTGCACAAGATGATGAAGATGATGGAAGATTCTTCCCACCCTCTCCACAACACAGTGAAAAATCAACAGAGTGTGTTTAGTGGGAGGCTGCGTCAGCTTCGCTGTCGAACGGAGCGATACAGAAAGTCATTCCTGCCAACAGCCATCACCTTAAAGAACCAATCTGACTGACTGGCAATTGACTGACTGAATGATTATTATTATTGTTGTATAAATATATGTTATATTGATTTTTTTTTTTAAAAAAAGTGAGCTTTTACAATATTGAATTTCCCTCTGGGATAAATAAAGTATTTTTCATTTCATTAAAACACTGTAGGCATTCTCATTTCTACATTGTAGTAACCTTTTCTTTTTTAAAGTATACACTTGACATACATACAACAAATCCAAACACAACATAGGAAAAAGCAACCTTCATGCTGGGCTGCCGATGACATTAAAAAAAGCAAAAAACGTTTAATGTGTTTCTGAGTAGAGAGATGTTTCATGTGACTGAGCTCCTTACTTGACAGAAAACGACTTGTCTGTGATTTTGCCGGTGCCGTGGTCAATAAGAGTCAGCTTCAGACAGCAAAGTGTTGGAGGGCAGACTTCATATTTGATTCCAGTGATTTTCACAAACTCTTGGTCCTAGGAAACAAACAGCAGGACTTCCATTTAGTCTGTAATTCCAAAACCCTACATCATTTTTAGTGTTTGTGCCCTCAGTGAAGACTTGTTCAAACTTTGTCTTTTCCTTTAATTTCATCTGCTGGAAACATTTTATTATCTTCTTTTTCTGCCTTAATCTTACCCGCAACTCCATTTTCCTCCAGGGCTGTTTTTCTAAGTTGATGGGGTACAGCTCACTGCGGCTCACAGCCTCAACGTAGGCCTCGTGTCCCTGCCGAAAGTAGATCACCTGACAGGCACAGAAGATTCAAAGCTGAGAAAGGAACTTTTGTAGATGATCTGAATAACTGGTGATTCTAAAGCCCTGCTGAGCTTAAAAAAACAAAAAACAAACAAACAAAAAAAACATTTACCGAAAGTAATAAACTACATCCATATCTGCATAAATCAGTTCCTAATTTTTCCAGTTTCTAAATATATATTCTTAATTTTTATTTATCATAGCCAATTTATCCATATTTTCCCATTGTTCTTACATTTCCTTTGCCCCTTTTATAATAATGCAATAGTCTAACTTGATATAAAGAGCATCATTTTCATGCTAAGCTGTCACAGTAAAATTGTGACGTTGTCCATGAGCACATTGCTACCAGGTAAAACCGGACAAAGTAAATAGTCTTTCCCTTTTGGCAAAAAAAAAAATTAGATTATTATGATTAGGTCACATGTGCTAACTCAGGAATGATCTTTTTAGCTGGCATACTTACCGGCTGAGGACAAAACTAGGCTAGATTAATCCGCTTTTTTAATTTGTTGTGTAGGCCTGTTCATTATCTTGTTCAGTGAAGAGTCAAAAGACTACTTCAACTACAGATGATGTACTAGCATTGTTGCTCATAACAGTGTTGAATCCTGTTTTTATTTCATCTGTTGGACACTTAATATTTGTGAATGAAAATCTGCCATAAAGTTAAGTAAAACTCAGATGGTTCAAGTACTCTTCTAATGAAAAAGGCCAACTGAAAAACAAACTTAATGGTCGTTCAGTGAGTGGTCGGGTCCTTTGGTCATTTTGTTACATTTAATACCAGACAGATTTGTCCAAGTACTATTTGTACTAAGCAGCACTGCAGGCTACTACAATGTCACACGTGTGTCACAATTGATTTCTACTTTTCAAATGTATTAATTAAAATAAATAAATAAACAAATACTGACATTTTCCATGTACACCAAATTCTGGGAAGGGCACTGAGAAATCAAAACATTCTCAAACCCATGTCATGTTCCTGTAACAAGCCTCTACCAATGTTACATACCTCATCGCCCATCTGGGGAACGAAAGGAGACTTCCTGGGAATGACATCAGTGATCCAGGGTGACGGTCTGAACTCATTGGACACTTCCCTGTTAATGGATGGTCGGGGCTTTGGACGCTAAGTAAAATGAGTAAATATGAAAGTAATAAGCACGAAATAAATAATATTTACCACTACACTTTGTCAGTGACAGAATCTAAAGCAGCTTCAAGGCAATAATTAACCAGTTACGATTCCTACAGTAATCAGCAGAATTTGTAAACTCACCCTGGGTGACTTGTTCTTCGCTTTCTTGGCCTTCTCCTTGCTTTTCTTCCCAGGTTTTTCCTCCTCGTCACTTTGCTGCTGCTTCTCCTCCTCCTCCTCATTCTCCTCCTCTTCCTCTTCAGAGCTGCTTAGTCTTCGCCTCACTCGTTTCCGTGACGACAAGGGGGTGGAAGGCTGCAGGTTTATACCGGCGTCTGCAGTCCAGTCGGAGTACTCGCTGGAAGTATGGCTGTCCGATCAAAAGCAGTTATGATTACATTTCAAGCTACATACAGTAGATAAATGTAAAAAAAATTATTTTGTTCAAACCTGATTAAAGCACCAAACAGGTTGGCATCTAAGACAACACAGTTTTAACATGTAAGTGATTACTTTTCTGTCTAAACCCTGTTTGTGATTTAGGAAAACTCTTTTATCAGGTACTCAAGTTCAAAGAGCGACTTCCTGTGACCCTCGTCTATAAAGCTTCATACCTTGAGCTGTCACTATTCCACTCTTCTTCATCATTGGAGGAATCCAGTTCACTGCCATCCATTTCATTGTCCTGGAAAATATATATATATACATTTTTATTTTTTTTTAAACAAAAACTATATCTAACAATACCCTAAATGCTTGTAAGTGGCACTATTAAGTCATGGGAGAGTAGAAAAATGTTACCTCGCTGTGTACCTCTGAACTTGCAGTCTCTTCTCCCTCTTCACACGACAAATCGATGTAATCCAGCGTATCACTGCGGCCATGTGCTCGCTTTGCAGAGGAGGCCTCATCGTCTGAATCATCCTGGAGGGACAAATGGGACTGACTCAACACCGGTGGGAAAAAAAATTGTACTGAAATAGTCATGAAGAACAAAGAGAAAACCTGAAAACATGAATTTTGATTTCTGAGAATGAACGAATGAATTGTTTCAAAGGGGAATGTAAATATACAGTATACCATATATGCATTTTGCCCTTTGAACTTGTATGTTATTAAACCCACCACTATTTGTTGTTACAATGATGCTGTAGCATTCACTTTGCAGACTAGTAGACTTTAGTACAAAAGGCCAAATAACAGTTCACAGCATTAAAGAGAAAACATTTTTTCAAACTGCTAATTAAGACCATCTTAGCCAACTGAGGAAAGAGAAACCTACTCGACAGCTGCTGTAGATAATGCGCCTCTTCTTTGCATTGTACAGCACCACCTCCTCATCTCCTTTGGCTATTCGAATGTCCTCTTGGTCCCTGAAAAATAATTTCCACATTGTTTAAAATTTATGAGAAACAGTAACAAAACCTGGAGCAAAAGGAAATTACATTAAATCTCCAAAGGTATGGAAGTCACACTTTCCTGGAAGGGTTTAGTCATAAACAACTGTCGTTTTTTTTTGTTGATGTCAAAGCCTGATATTAAGAACCAGGCTACGTTCATATTCTCCTCAATCCTTTTTACATGTCATGTAACAAAGGACTGTAAAAACACTCAGGTAAAAGACTTTTTGTCTGACTTTCTCACTATCAACTCATCAAAGATTACATTTTTTGAAAATGTTTAATTCTGCTGAATTCACACAGATTAAAACCAAACATTATTACAACTCCTGCCTAGTATGCCGCCAAAACAGCTATGACCCTCCAAAGCACAGAGTCTAAAAGACCTCTGAAGGCACCCTGTGGTGTCTGGCACCAAGACCTCAGTGCTAAGTTGCAAGCTGGAGCTGCCACATGCCAAATTTGTTCCAACACATCCACCTACAGTCTGTCGCTGGTTTGTTCCTCCTCCGACCACTGTGGGTTGGTTCTCATCCCTGCTGATGGTGAGCATCCCACTATTTCTCAGATTCTCTGACCCGTTATCTACCCATTACAATTTGGCCCTTGTCTAAGTATTCATGTATTTACACCTGCCCACTTCTTTTACATCCAACACACACTACAAGGACTGACTGTTCACTTACCATCCATTATATCCTGGAACTGGACATGTGCTATTGTGACAAGGTAATCAACATCACTCATTTCTTTTGTGAAGGGCTACAATAAATACTGATCAGAAATGAAAGTATGTGTTTCTATTCTGGTCATATTAGATGACACTATAAAACTACTGTGAAACATGCTGCTTTGGGTAAATAATTTAGCCAGTAACAACTTCTAATATAAAGCCTCACACAGTCCCACTCACACACGTCTCATATCTTTAGATGATAAAGGTAAGACTCTACCGATAGCTGCTGCGTGGCAGCTCAGGTACCACCACCCTGCGCCTCCAGGCCTGCAGGTCTCTCTCAGTGGCCATCTGGCTGCGTGGAGCATTCTGGTGCATCTGTCGAACACCCTCCACTTGTCCGCTGCGACGCAGACCCACGTTAGGGGGCGACTGCACATCTGCTCGGTCGTTCACGGACACTGCAGTCAAAGAAAACGGAATCATTCTTTTTACATCTTTGTGTGATGTTTTTGTGACATCGTGTGAAATTTTTAAAAATCACACAGTTCACATTCAACAGCTCACCCCAGAAATATTCAGTCAGTGGGATCAGACAGTGAGGTATAGAGGCCTCATTTACAATGTAGCTGAGAAACGATGTACGCACACACGGAACAAACTACAAATATGATGAAAATATTAAGCGGCAAAGTCAGTAAAATATTAAAAGACGTTAATTAGAGCCTTTAAAATTTAAAAACAAATTAATCAAATAAAACAAGAGGAGCAAGAAGTACAACCAGGTTAAATGAAAAACCTGAATTGCTCTATGGTTAAAATGTGTTAAGCTTTTAGATTGTACTACAGGTTATTATAGGTCATAGGGGCACAGTGAGTAAAACTGGATTTTCAAAGCTCAGCAAAAAACAGCCAGCACCTGCAGTGTAACCCAATTATTTGAGCATGTGGGCTGAAGGGCCCACATGAATGGACATTAGTGAAGTAATACAGGCAGGGTAAACAAATCAAAAAACAAAACAAACCAAAACAGTAAGGGCTTTGTAAATAAAAAAAACAAAAAAAAACAAAGCAATTAAAACAAGCTAACGCAATGCTGGTGGTGTACTGATACCTCTGCGTGGAGTGCTTGGTGCTGGTGGCAACACTGGACCGTGTGGCTCAGCCTGCCCTTCTGCTCCAGAACCCAGTTGGGGCTGGTGCTGCCGGTCCTGTTGCTCCTGAAGCTGTCGGATGGCTTCGTCCAGAAGGCTGCTCCGTCTTATTGCAATCTCCTCGAGTTCTGCGGTCTGCTGGCTGATCACCTGCTCCACCACCTCACCATCACCTGAAGATGTGACACAGAGCAATCAAGAGGTTGGCTGGAGTCGTCAGAGAAGTTTGCAGACATTTACAGTGGGCGGTTTTCAAAAACTATCCCGCTTGGCATTTCAGAAGGAAACATAAAGTTCTGGTGTTCTTAAATCTAGTTGGCTGATGAAGCAGTGAAAATGAATTTGTAATTGATATAGCAAAACAGTACATGTTATCTCTTTTAACTGTACTAGCGCTAGTTACGGTCAAAATATGGCCTTACTGGTGGCTACGTATCCCAGCTGAGGTACTAGGTGCTCAGAAGCAATGTTTTCCCGCCCGGGGACAAGACGCTGGTACCTGAAAAATCAAATGAAAATTGAAACTCAAAAGCGGTGAGAATGATTCAAGATGTAAAGAAATCAAAGCTGAGTCGTTGTTGCTAGTAGTGAGTAAAACCAACACTTCCATTGCTGTGAATTATTTACATAAAGATGTTCAAGGACAATATGACTGTAAAGCAAAAGAAAATCATTTAACTGCATTACTCAGCTCAGTTCTTAATGCTGGCTTTTGACATCGGGAACCTTGGACTTAACATTCAAATATATGAACCCACAGTTAATAACTGAAGACTGTATTGCTGCTGTATAACTGAAAGAATGTGATGTCTACCTTGGTGGATGAGGGTTGCCATCCACATCCACTAGGAACGGTGGGGGCATAAGATGAGGTGCCTGCTGTGTCTGTTCATCAAGCACAAAGCCATTAGAGTCCCGGATCAGTGGTCTGTAGTCTGTGTGGAAGAACACCTGGTCTGGAAGCTGTGTGGAGGCCAGAAGAAACAGCAATTCAGGAAATGACTTCACTTTACTGCTCTGTTATTTTTACATAATGTGAGATCAGGCACATGTGCTCTTATATTTGGAGTGAGTTTTCAAGAGATATAACATTTTCTCAATCTGTAAAATACGATAATTATTCTTGCCTTTTCATAGGGCTTGGAACTACCGAAGCCAAAGATGAGCAGATGGCCATGGGAGTCTGTGCAGGCAAAACGTTGGCCATCAGGAGTGAATTTGCAGTCAAAAACAGCTCCATGACCCTGGCCTTCAATCTGGATGGAAAACACAAAAACACCCCAGGTAACAAAACTCATTAACAAGGTGACAAATTCAGCACAAAAGCAGAATTATTAACAGTAGCACCTTTTTTGAAAAAAATGTTTCTAATATCTGTTCACAATGTGTGTCTGTCTAATTATTCCCCTTTCAGATCCTGTAGGCCCCCAAAGTAAAAATCATATTCTGTTTCTTCCTCTTATCCACTTTGTGCCAAGAGCCCAGAAAACAGAGGAGGTGAAAAGAAAACCCCCTGAAAGGACTGGAAACAGTAAAGCAGCAGAGTTAGACACATTTAAAAAAAAAAAACACTTGCAAGCACACTATGTGATGCTCTAAGTAACACTTCTTCACAGACTAATAATACATTAAAGTCAGCTTCAGTGTCATCCGTCCACATATTGCCGATTTGTGATGTTATTCATCATGGCATGTCCCTAAATTTGTGCTCATTGTGCTGCATTATGCAGATGTTCACTATTCTGTAAACATCAGGTTGGGGCGGTGCTGTGTGTCAGTGTACCATGTTGAAGTAGTGCTGCGTGTTTGTCCCTCGCAGCAGATCCCATATGAACACATTCCCATCGTGGCCGGCAGACAGGATGATCCTGGGGTCAAAAGGGTGCGGTTCGAGGACAAACACCTCAGCCTCATGGCCCTGAAAGCAACAATCAGGTTATTCTCTAGTTTAAAATTAACCAGTTTCAGGGGTTAAATTATATTCTCTATTTCTTACGAAGAGAATCTGAACATTGTGCAAAATTACTTTAAGGATATGTAGCAGCTGTCCTGTGTAGGAGTTCCACACTTTGAGGAGATGGTTGTTAACAGCCGTGATGACTGTATTGTCATGGCGATCCCACGCTACCATGGTGACTTTGGGTTTGAAGTAGCTCTCCTCTTCACTCATTGGTTCAGCACTGAGAGAAAAAGAAACATTTAATCAGACAATATTCAATAGATACATTGCACCTCCTAAAACATACTGTCTCATAGTGACAGAGGTGCAGAAGTACTGAACATAAATGACAGTGAAATATCTGGCAGTTTGTATCTGATGCAATTTCTAGAATTTAGGACCATGTTATCTACAAGTTATTGCAATATTCATGTTTCTCCCTGTTCCTCTTCCACTGGATTGTTCTCTGTGTACTCGTGTTTTGTCTTTCACTTTGAAGATTATTAACACGTTGGGAGCTTCTCGTGTGCTAAAAAACAGTGTCAGTCCTACCATTTCATGCCATAGTGGAATTTAGCAGATTTATCACAAAATCTGTAATACTGAACAGACTGAGTGCACTTCATGTGATCTACCACTGACTTCCTCAGCTAAATAAATAAGTGAAGCTTTGTGGTCCAGCTTCTTCTCATGTTTTGTCTTTGCCAATTTTTGCTTTCACACTGCTCGAAAGAATATGAAAATTCATATACAAAACCCTCTTCGTACTGAAATAAATCCCACCTCATGAGGAATCCTTTAATTACAGCGATCCCCTTTAAACTCAAGTACAAATGTACTGAATGTAAGGAGACAACATACAGCGAGGAAAAATGTACATTATTTTTCAACATTAAAAATTACTTCTGAAAGGCAATTTCAACTTTGGTTTACAACCTTTGGCACATGAGCCAATTTTAGAAATTGCCAGTGAGGCTCCTTTTTAGTTCTTCCCCAAGACATTAAAGCTGGGTGTTTTCCAAAAAGAACACTTTGGAGCTAAAACCCCGATAGACATACTTTAGTGATTTACTGTATCACTGCATTCATTTTGTAAATTCTGTATAAACTAAACAGTGTAAAAAGGCCACTGTTGTTTGGAAGTAGGACTAATTTGAGACTGAACAAACTGTCCAGAAGTATGCTCTGCTGGAAAGCTACAATGCAGAGAACACAAAATCTGTCTTATCAGTCAGCTTAGCAAGAGGATTAATACTGAAGCATTTGGAAATGTGTAAGCCTTCCTCTTTGTTATTCTCTGGGAACAAATACCTTGCTTTAGCCTACAGTTAAGTATCAAGGTTAATGTAGATACACATGTGCTCCAAAATTAAACAAATAATAAACCAGGCTACTTAATACATCTGAAGCAGTGATAAATGTGTAAAATTTACAGTGTGAATCATAGACAGTATTTCAAATTGTACAACATCAGCAAACAAGGGTTTTCAAAAATCTTTTCATATAATTGTATTGCACCGAAAGATTCAGTCAGTCAAGCCTTAGCTGGAATTGATGCAAAATTTTCACAACCTGTTAGTCACAGTTTTGCAAGCAGATGACAGAGCCAAGACTTATACAATCTGACAACTGAACAAATAATACATTTGAGCAAATGGATTCCTCAGCTCACATCAGCACCTGGTCTACTTGGACAAGCTCCGACAGCTCTTTGAGGCAGCTTAGACAGCAAATGGTTGCTCTTCATTCAGCAAATCAGATGCATTTTATTGCAAATGGGATTCTTGCTCTTGCATATCCTACTGCTTGCTCAGTGTACGTTTTTGTACCAGTGCACAATTACCGAGCGCAAATTCAAGGCATTGACAGCAACATAACACTGCTTTGCTTTCATCCAAACTGGAATGCAACAACAAAGTGAGTCCTTACCCTGGAAGAGTGGCGGACATATTGAGCAAGATGCACCTCCACTGCTGCCGCTGATGGAGTTTCCAGATCCGTGCAGTTCCATCTCGACTTCCACTCACAAACCTGAGATGGGAAAGCAACAGACACCATGCACCACCACTTTTTATTGATAGACAGATACTGACAAGACATCAACCTTCTTGAGGAAATTCAAGATATGTATACACTGTTACATTTAATTTAATATTAACTCATGCAATACACAAAACAGTAATCACTGTGCAGTATTCAATAATATATAGAGACTTTTTTCATACCTTTCACCTGAGTGGCAAAATTGGATGCTATCAACTTTGTCCTGAAAAAGAATATATATATGGAGAATGATAAGAAAAAACAGTACACATTTCTCATGTTAAAAAGTAGACTTGCAGCTCAAAGTTATTGTCAGTATTATTTCTATATATAGTGTGCTATACATTAAAGTTCAACTCATTGGAGGGTTCTTACAGTGTGCTCATGGAGCTCTGATATCTTTTCTGGACTCCCACTTCCGACGTAATATATCCTGATGACATCATCAGTACTTCCAGTTGCTAAGAACATCCCACCTGAAAAATACAAAGGTTTTTCAGAAAACAAGCTTTAAGTTTTTAATCCAAATAACTTCTTTGTTCATTTTATAAATCAGCTGATTCTTCTGCAGTCAGGTAGGAACCTTTTTTTCCCCCAGATTTGGTGGATTGTACAAGGAATCACCCATAAAATAGTCCACATGAAATGACTAATTACCTGGGCTGAATGAGGAGCACACAGTCTGAACTCCTGGCCTCGGGCGCTCTGTAAATTTGTGTGGCCGATCACTTGAACAAGAACAAAAGAAATGTTACTGATTTCATCCAAAGCAGGAATTTTTTCGTGACATGTATCAAATAGGAGCAGACGACTGAAAAATATCTGGTATGAAAGAGATTTGCAGACGCAGCCTCATTTGCCTCCACATGCCCTTTGGCAACGAGTAGTTAAGTAGTAAGACCTGTACTAACCTTTGAATCTAGCTTTACTAAGTCTTCAACAAAACTGTCAATTAATGTTTCATACAAACTAACCTGAATTTCAGCTCCAAGACTACAGATATGAATGCAGCCAGATCGGACGTCTAGTTTTCGGTCTTATGTCAGATAAGGCTCATCCACAAACTTGCATATCACATAAATCCCTTAATAGCCACTTTGTCTCTCTTAACATCTCATTGGTGCAATTCTTTTATACTTTTCCATGATGGTTTACTGTACAACTCAATGCTTTCTAGTTCAGTTTTCATCAGGCACAGCAGGCAAATTCCATGCACCTACATCAAAGGTTTAGTGTTTGATACAATAACCAGCGTTGGGACAGAGAATACTTTCAACCCAGTTTGGCATGTTTTCCAGTTATGCCTTAGGCCTGTTGCTGATTTAAATGAGGAGAAACATTTTCAACTCAAGCTCCAGCTTACAGTTAAACTGACACACAAACCAAACTGTGTTTTGTAAAAATATTCATAGTCAGCATTTCCTTCCATAGAGTCACACAACTTCTTCGTCATGAGAACTTTAAAAAAAAAAATACATTAAAACACACTGGGTTCATAGTAAACAACAATCTTTAAAGGTATCAAAAGGATTATTAATTTGACCAAAAAATGTCTAAATATCACAATTTCCGACACACACTCTTACCAAACAAGCAGTGCTCACCTGAAGTTGTTGTTGTGGACGTCCCACTGCCAGAAGCAAACAGTAGCATCAGTTCCAGTGGACAGCATGTAACGCTTGGAGCCCTTGGCAAAAGGTGAAAACTGAAAACAACAGACATTTAAAGATCAGACACCTGAATTACTTTCACACTTATACATTACATATTGAGACATCCATTCTGCAAAGCAGATCAAATATTAACCTTTCGGCTCCTGTCTGTCCTGGTCAGGCCTGATCTTGAGCCAACGTGCAGATAAACAAGGTTAAATTTTATATTCTGGTGTTCAAAAAAGCATTTACCGTTTCAAGTGAAGGCATGAGAATAACAATGATTGACAGACTGACTTCAGGAGACTAATTCGTCTTGAACATGCGGCTAAATGATATTTAAATGGAAAACAGACGATAAAGCTCACACAAAAACTGTAACGAAAAGAATATTTCCATCAATCCACCATCGTGTGCAAGGAGTGAGTTGTCATAGTGATACAGAAAAGACGCAATGAAGGCAATGAATGCAATGAGGGAGCTTTTTTTTTTTTTTTTTTTAAAGCAACATCTTGTCAGACCAGCTGTTTTATTTCAGGCATCATATCAGGCAGCCTCTGCATTAAAAAATGGTATAGTGTTTGAACTTGTAGAAATAACAAAAGCCTTCACAGGTGGAAAGCAGACAGAGATGCAAATACGCCAATGTTGCAGATGCTCATAATTATGTAGTCTCTTCAAGAGTATCTGCCAAAGACAAATACCTTAGACAACCTCTACTGAAAATAGAGGCCCCTAAGTAGAAACGCACTGCAACAAAAGTGAATGAATCTGTAATCACTGATACACAAGTGAGACAACTTCATTATCACAAAGATAGAAAAAGGAAACAGGAAGATTGGTGACCAACTAAAAATCTGCCAAAACATATCTGCAGCAGTAATCAGGAGGTAAATAACGAACCATGGTGCCAATAATCAGAGCCGCAGTGCCGTCCTCCAAAAATGACGCCTCGGACACAGTACTGCTTGCGCAATCTAGCTGTGAGATGGGCAAGTACTTCAGACTTGGCACAGGGATTGTCAATGGAAATCAGATTTTCTGTGACAGCTCAGACAGTGCGAAGGACACTGCATAATGTCAACGTCTATGGACACCATCCAAGGGGGGGAAAAAAAGCAACAACAAAAAAACTTGCGTGCTCTTCAGCACAAAACTTTATGATTAAACTTTACTAAAGAGCATAAAAATAAGTCTCATGAGTACTGAGTGCACATTCTTTGGTAAGATGAGACCAGATAAATTTGTTCAGCTCTGACGGGGCCCAGTAAGTGTGGCACAGACCTCACCAGGACTACCATAGTGAATGCACAGTCCCAACGGGGCAGCAAGGAGGTGGGAGTGTGATGACGTGAGGCTGCATGAGTTGTTGGGGAGATGACATTTATAGATGGCACCATGAAAGCCGGTGGATATACCAAATACTGACTGACAAGATGACTCTCAGGAATATTGCAGCATAATAACAATCCAAAGCACACTGCCAAAAACCACAGAAGAGTTTCAAAGGAAGGAAAAGTGAATATTACGGCCTGGCTAAATATGTCGCCTGACTTGAATACAACAGAACACCTTTGAGGTATTTTAAAGAGCAAGGTAGAGCAACACAACCCTTCCAACAACAAACAACTATGAAATTGTCTCTGACGACTGACAAAACATCTCTCCAGAAATCCGTGCAACACTGGTACCCTCCATACCAAGGAGGACTCGTCAGAATAAAATATTTGAATCTTAGTAATGAACAGTGCATTGACTTTTTTTGCAGTGAGTTCCTACCAGGGGGCCTGTACATGCACATTTAATTTTATATGAGAGCACATGCCCAACTGATCAACTTAGAAGTAATGTAATTACTGCAAGGTGATACAATTTTGAATTATTTAACATTTAAGTGATATTAGACTGTTGTACATTGAGTCTACAAATGTCTGATTTTAGGACGTGTACCAATACATAAAAATCAAAGTGAAGTAGAGAAAACAAATGAAATACACAAAATACGATCAAGTTCTCGTGCTTTGTCAGTAAGAAAGAATAAATAATGCTAATGTCAATAATGCTTTATTGTAAGAGACTGACCTGCACACCCTGAAGTATAACCATTTTTATAGACAGTGCAACATATTCAGTTTTGACTTCAAGTACCAACTACTGCAGGAGCAAGTTTTTCTGACTTTATCACTTTAAATACTGAGGACATAGCCATCTTGTCTGATTAAGCTTTACTGGAATTGTCAGAGGACGGAACTGAGCAGGGCTTTGTGCTTAGGTTAGATTCTGGCTGTGCATGAAGGTGGTTAAAATCTTCAAGTGTGACTTAACACATCATGCAAGATTAATAAAAAACATACAGTCCGTGCGCAGCTTTCAAAGCTAACCCTGCTGGCATGCTATAGCTGATAGACAACAACTGGTGCACTGCCAAATCGTTCAAGGTGGAACTCATGTTCTACATTTTCTGTTCCACGAGGCGAGTACATACACTAAAATAGACTATTCTCACAGTGATAGTTTGAATCACAGGACATACTGAACTGAGGAAATTTCATACCAGGCCGGAAGGTGCTGTTACACCCCTATGTCCAGAGTAAGAGGATGACACTTAGCTCATTCATACGATGATAAATTACCTTTGTATAGTATGGCACAGAAAAAGGAACCTTCTCTTTTTTGTCTTTACATATGTTGATAATAATGGTATATTGTGAAGACAGAGATGATTTTACCTGAAGGGAGGTAATGGATCCACTGTGTCCCTGCAGCACAGCCACAGGGGCACAGGTACGAAGGCACCATACACGGATGGTCTTGTCACAGCTTCCTGCAGCAATTAGTGTGTTTTCATAGTTGACCGCCAAGTCTGTGATCTCTGCTGAGTGTCCTCGCAGCGTTGAATGAAGTCTTCCATCAAATGAAGACCAAATCTTCACCAAACAGTCATCTGAGCCCTGAAAAGGAAAAGCAGTGACTTCTACTTTAGTGTACATTATAAGGCAAATTTGAGGCACAAGGTTAAGACAATAGCCTTGAGCTTGGTAGGCATAATCAACTTCAATTAGATCCTAACAAAATTAACAATGTATGTGCAATCACAGCCAGCTGAGTGTCCAATTCATAAATAATAAGAAGTGAATCAAAAATGTAGCATTAACTTTTTAAATGCACAAAACTAAGTGCAATTACACGACATTAAATAGAGACAGCAGGGGGATATGTTGACAAATTCCATCTTACTGTGAAGATCCTGAGACCAGTGCGATCAAATGCGATACAGTACACTGCAGACAAATGCCCCAGGATCCGCCTATGCAGACGCATGTGCTCATAGTTGCTGACAGGACTGATGGAGCTGAAGCGCTGCACTCCCGTCAGCTCTCTCCCTCGATGCACCTTCACTGTTGATAGGGTGCACACAATCAGAGAAAGAGTGAAAATTTACAAAGCTGCAACAAGACAGGAATCAACACAAATACAGTGGGCGTGGGATATATTTACTCTAATGTGGGTGGGAGTGCAGGAGCATTATCATCACAAGATGAAATTAAATATGAGAGGTTGTCACGCTCGGGCTTAACCAAGCATGTAAATGTATTGTGTTCCAATCAACCTTATGCATCTAAATACAGCACCAAACAAAAGTTATGTTCCAGTGTAGTTGCCTCTCTTACTAACTCGCTTTACTGTTCTTCTAATACCAAGCATGTCAGCTAAATAGGTTTGATTTAAACAAGAGCATGAAATGAAACGGACATCCTTAATTCAAATCTGATCTGTAAACAATAACAATATCACTGCCGGTCTTAAATCTGCCACATCTGGTTTGTATCTGTTGCTATGGGAAACAACAAAATATCACAGAAACAAGACCACCATCAATAAGGTTTTTTTGTTTTACGTTCTTACTCCCTCAAGCTGAAGTTGTTTTTAAGCATTTAATGAGGCTGATTTTCAGTTCATTCCTTATAAAAAGTACATTACTAAACAGCAGTGTAACATCAATAACATATTTTTTAGATTAAAAAAAATATCCTTAAAGCCTACATGTGTATTAGTTTCCTTGAAGGAGAACAGCCTTTAAATAGAAAAAGCTTGCAAACAGGCGTAACAACGTCAAGAATCTTTACAGCAGTGTGTAGGAGACAGATGTCTCAGCTGTAACATCACTGACAAATCCTACAGAACCCGTAGCATTAAAACAATTTGGCACAAACTTCTAGATGAGTAATGACTGATAATTAGCATAATTTACATGTTAGCAACAACTAGCACTGCAATGTAGCCGACTGCACCAAGGCAAACAATCTGGTGGAGTACTGACTAGACACCAAGCTGACATTTGTCAACAACATTCAACCGAATGAGAAATAAACAGTGACATACACTTGAATACGCACATTACCCAGGTACTCAATGACTTGTCAGCGCACACATAAAACAAATTATTAATGAAGAAGGGCATTGCTCCGGCATGTACATGCAACACTACATCTGTCTGTCTATTTATCCTTACAACACAAAACAAGGGACTGTTGAATGGGACTGGACTTACCTATTTGTGGAGGGTTCTTGCAGTTCAAAGGCCTCTCTGGTGGTCTGCCCCGGTGAAGGGCTGCATATGATGAAGCTTTAAACCGCACACTGTCGCAGTCTGAAAATTAAAACGAAAAGTACACAGGAAGATTTAACTGATTACCAGCTCTATGAGGGAAACAGATAGTATCAGTTCTGGCAAATGGAAAAACAAAAAATCTTAAGTGCTTCACTAAAAGGCGACTGGGCTTAGCTTTTTGGTTCTTGAAGATATCTTTTCTCTCATCCAAGACACTCCCTAAGTATCTGAGTGATCAGTAGGGAGTTTCAGGTATTTACACTGTTATACATAACACTCTGTATCAGTCAGTTTAAGCAGAACAAGACTCTTGGAAGAGAGGTAAAACAACTTCAAGCACCAAAAAAAAAAAAAGAGATGTCCTTTTGCCATCTATTGAAGCACTTCCGATTACTATGACCTAGATGACTGAGAGCCTAGACAGACAAAAAACAAAAACAAACGCAACCATTCAAACTTTCATATTATGTGAACTCAGCATGTATCCCCAGAAGAGGGATGTATAATTTCCACTGCATGGAGTGTACTTACAAAAAAGCCCATCACCTATTTCTACCAAGAGAAATCCACAGAAGTGCCTTGAAGACCATGTACCTTTTGCAGTCCGAAGCATTGACTGCTTTCCTGACCCCAGGAGAGAATGTACTCCTGGGACACATGATGGCACCTCTTTGTCAAGAAGTGGTCCAATCTGCTTACATATCTGTAGCAAATGGTCTGGTGGAATATGTCTGTTGGCTGCAACCTGTCAGAGGAAACAAAAACAGAGTAGTGACATGATGATGCTGAACACAGACCATTGCCGAATGGACTGGTTAAGTAACCAATATAAAATGAACCAATGGCAATTCTGATCACCAGTTATGAAACTAAAATTTGGACAATTAGCTTACTCCACAAAAGAATACAAACCCTTGAACACATTAACACGTGAAATCAAATTAATTACAGTTATAAAATCACTCACAACAAGTGGCTTTAGGCAAACCAGTGCTGTGTAAATTTTAGCTAATTGTAGCTGTTTTCCCCCACCTTTATGTGTCATAATGAAGGTATTTTGTAATGAGCACATCATTGTACCACCATGATCATAGTGCATTGTGGTTTTTATTACAGTTAAAGTTGTATCTTTATAATTGCACTTTGCATTTAAAAACCACACTAGGGACAAGAGTTGAAAATTAGCAATAGCTACAAACTCTCTGTGGAGGACATCAGTTTTGTGATCTGTATTAGAACTATGCTGAACTCCATTGTCTTTATCAAACAAAAAGACATTGAATTTAAATACAAAACAGCCCTATTAAATGTTAATAAATCGCTGCTCTGTCTGTCGTTTTATAGATAGATTGGTAGCAGTTTGGTCACAAACGTCTGACAGTGTTGTTTCATGTGCTTCTCAACTCCTATATCGAGAGGCGTGGCTTCTTATGCAAAGTGTTCTTTTTATGGACCAATCACAGCGCAGGTCACATGCAAAATAACGCAGAGACAGTGCGTCTTGGCCTCTGATTGGTCAGCGGAGCCGTCTCGACAAAGCGAAAAGCCGAACTACCCACCCTATCTGCAGTACAACAGTCGGGGCTAAATAATATAAACTCCCTGTCCAAATACCGTTTTTTCAACACTATACAACAGTTCAGTCTGAAAAATCAAGTCAGTGGGAGCGAGTTATGACCTTGTCAAACATCCCAACTCAAAGATTTCCAACAGCAGCTCAGCAGCAGAAAGAACAAAGACCGTAAACAAGCACAGAGCATGGACACACAGTCCCCCTGTCACAAGACAATAACAACCACCGACAGATATGAAGTTAAATCTCACCACATCTTCATATGTTCTCGGGTGCTCGTTTCCCAGCCAGTCCAATCTCCCGGGTAAGAGCTGTCGAAAACAGAGTTCGGTTAAGCGGAGTCACCATAGGAAATGCCAGCAGGCACACATTGGGCTCGTAAAAAACCGGGTGATGTCAAACGGGGGTATTAGAAAGTCCACGGAGTGAAACAAGTTCTAAACCCAGACTCAGTCAAGACCGACGGATAGCAGCTAGTTAGCAGTTAACAAGCAAGCACAGCCAGCGGAGATACACACCTGATATTCCTGTAGTTCGCTCGCCAGGACCTGCAGAGGATTAAAACGACGATTCAGATTAGAATGCCTCTATTAACTCCATTATCAACTAGCTAGTCAACTATTTTGAAATACAACACAGTGTGCCAGTCAAAGCACGCCAGCTCACCTCAGCCGCTCTCCGACATGGACCCGTTGTTAGAAAACGAGAAATCAAGTAATAGAGCTCTGAAATTGAACAGTGAGGACATTAGTCGTTAGAAAAGCAGCTGGGATATCAATTAGCAACGAGCAATATCGTTGTAAATGAAGCTATCAATTGGGTTTACTTCTGCGGCTTACCCGACTCAAGGAGCGAAATGTTCCGATTTTTGGCCATTGAATCGGCCGTGATTTGGAGCGGTGGAACAAATGTAAGGCTAACTTTATGGCTACGGAGAATAGGATATATTTATTTAATTTCAGTCGCACAGCTCTGACCCCCTCCACGGTTGCTCCCGCTTTCTGTTCAGCCTGTTCGCAGTCGCCATTGGAAGGATGAGGCCTCGGCGATACGGCTTACTTCCGCCACAGCGGAGCAGCACAGGAAAAAGGGGGTGGGGAGGAGCTTTCTCAACAAAAGGCAGAGAGTACACGTTAGCCTGTGAGCTAGCCGCATTTACTTTATTTGAGCGTCACGTCGCGTTTTGTCACGATTTTTAGTCCACGCTTGAACAATAATTAACTTTATTTATTTTAAAATCACAAACGATGTAATAATCCACTGGTCGCCTCCCCCCTCTTTTTGCTGACCAAGGTCGTGAGTTCTACACATGACGTCATAGATAATGGTTGCCAGTTTGCTTTATCAATGTCTTGATTAATAAATTTGCTTTATCACTTCGTCTATAAATAGAGACAGGGGTAAAACAGCTCCCTAAAAGCAACATCTATTTTCTTTAAATATATATATATATATATANTATATTTTTTTTTTTTTAATCTTATTACATATGTACAAAAGAAATATCCTTAAGTGAGCGAATTTAGAAGGTAAATAAATCCTAACAGAATACAGCTTTATTGTAAATCTAAATATACAATCCTAAAAGGGACATCTTTCCCCATGACCTAAGCAATCTTACCTCATGAGCTACTGTGATCCATACACACTTGTCATTTATGCATAAGATTTATTTTTTTCAAATATTCTTTATGTTGTTGCATTTACCTTAACTGCAATGTATCTGGTAGATTACACATACAGAAATTGTTTTAGAATTTTTAACAGTTTGCCTATATTATTTTGCCAATTAACTTTGTGGAAATAGGACAATACAAAGTTATAACTTTGATGTCACTGATATTTATTTTCCTGACATAAAAATATTGTCAGATCACCAATTGCCAAGTATGCTTAGTCTACATTGACGAGGAGCTCATCCAAGTCTTACCCTTTTACGTTCACATATTACAAAAAGTGTTTGTTTTTGTTTGATCAAACTAATAGACAACCCTCCATATCACTCTCATGTAAACGGTATGAAAAAGTTTGTGTATGCATATTCTAATAAAACAAAAAAGAGACCTTTTTTATTTTGTCAAAATATGACATCAACCTCAAAACGACTTCCTTGGGTCTTTCCAACAGTAAAATATTTTTCATGCTATTTATAAATTAGCAAAGACGCTATCATCCAAGAAAAGATCTGAATGAATGAACCAGTCTTACCCCAATTTACCCTATCATTAAACAGAAGTCACCAGATTTTAATAAGGGACCAACAATTTCATTGCTTGCACAGTTGTTTGGCAATTTGCACCATTAAAGGGCAGTACTGCACTCACACGTTGTTTATGTACCACAAACTAACACTCAAGACTTGTGACCATGTAGTGTTGTGTGTGTATGTTTGTGTGTATTTAAGGAAACTAGGAAATTCTTGCACAACAAAAAGGTTCATTTGGTCACCAGCTCAGGATAGTCCAGCAGGTTAAAAGATAAAGTTTATGAGGCCACACGATTAAATGGATAAGTAAGAAAAAGTATTACAAAACTACGTTTGAGGACAAAGGTTTATTCTTGACCTCAGAAACATGCCGATAATTCTAAACACAAAGCTCTCTTCAGTTAATGGAAAAGACTGAGATTCAGTCAAAAACTAAAGCAAAATCTTGTAAATAAACCTCAACTAAATATGTTTATTTTTCATGATTTTTCTCTACTAAAACTGGGTAGCTTTGTATCTTTGTAAGCCTGAATTGTTAATGATTCAATCTTGGGAGGAGAACTCTCTACCTTGTTGAATTTTCTAAAAAATAAATCCATATGAAAGGGCTGCAAGGTGGTGCAGTGTTTCTCTGGCTTCCTCCCACAAAGTCCAAAAGCATGTTGAGGTTAATTACTGATCTAACTTCTCTGTAGGTGTGAATGTGAGTGTGCTTGGTTGTCTGTCTCTAAGTGTAGCCCTGCGATATACTGGCGACCTGTCCAGGGTGTCCCCTGCCTTCACCCTAAGTCAGCTGAGATAGGCTCCAGCCCCCCGCAACCCCAGTGAGGATTAAACGGGTTAAAGGGCTGTCACCTATAATGAGTGGTCACAAGGTTGTACCCACTAGCTACAGGTAAAGTTTATAGACAATAATATCATTCTCAAATGTCTTAGTAAATGAGATTTTGAAGAAAAGATGAGCCTTTGTAGCCTCAGTATATGAAACCAATATTCTTTTGGTTTTCATGTTAATTGTATATTATAACAATCAGCAAAGTAAAAGTAAAGGAACAGGCCCTTAAAACATCCATCCATCCATTATCTATACGCCGCTTAATCCTCACTAGGGTCGCGTGGGGCTGGAGTCTATCCAAGCTGATTTAGGATGAAGGCAGGGGACACCCTGGACAGGTCGCCAGTCTATCGCAGGGCTACACTGAGAGACAGACAACCAAGCACACTCACATTCACACCTACGGACAATTTAGAATCACCAATTAACCTCAACATGTATTTGGACTGTGTGGGAGGAAGCCGGAGAACCCAGAGAGAACCCACGCTGCACAGGGAGAACATGCAAACTCCATGCAGAAAGATTCCGGTGACCCCACTGAGACGCGAACCGGCAGCTACTTGCTGCGAGGCAACAGTGCTCCCTTAAAACATTTAAATCACAATTATATTGAAAACATGTAATATTGGAGCCTGAATTAGCACCTGGACAAAGCAGACAACTACATCAGGGCCACCACGAGCCCTAAAAGGCCATTTTTCATCATTGCTAGCAACTTTTATAATATGCGAAATTGCTTGACAGGAAAATATCAACCAACCAAAGAGATTAGGGGTCCGTGCTTTTTGACTGTTTAGTTTCAAAGACTTTATTATAACAGCTAATACAATTTCTACATGGTGCATACTACTGAATTAATTTTGAATGTATTTATCAAACAAGCACCCAACAAATGTAGAGCCATGTAGCACTGTAGTGCACAGTGGCTCTTTTTTGGAAAGGCTCCACCCAAGCACAGTTATCAGGCCATGTTTCCTTTTAGCTTTCATGCTTCATATGCATATGTACCAATTTTTTGTTTTTAAATCATTTAATCAACCTCATATGCAACAATCTCTACTAGTTCTGCTACAAAGCTAACCGGGAAATGGAAATGCAACATTCAGTGTAATGTTAATGTTTAGTTTTAGGATTTCTTGTTAATTATCATCATTTAATTCTCACTAAAGTGCCTTGAAGATCAGCAATACTTCTTTCCAGGTAAAACATCTGAAATTGGTTCATGTAAATTGTTTACTGTATTCAGGATTGAATAAGATACATAACTGATGAGACACAAACAATTAAAAGAAATTCCCCACTTTAATTGGCATTTAATACCATCAAAAACAAAGAAAACATTTTTTTAAGAGGAAACTGTACATTGGTAGACAAACCCCAAAACCTTAACAAATATGACTAACTTTGTAATGCATTTTTGTTTTGAGCATAGCTTAGAAAATGTATCAATTCAATTGTTCTCAATTGTACCTTAAAGTGAAAACCAACAATCCATCATTTTGCGAATGATGAAACTGAACATTGTGAGCAAGGCATTGTTTTAGCATAGAATACAAGCTTCAAACTTTTGAATCCTCCTATTATCAAACAAACAGTATTTTGATGAGTTTTCCAACACAATACAGGTTACAAAATCTCTTTAAATTCCTTGGGAATGTTTCAGGTAAACTCTCCCATTCCTGATAAAGGCATTATTGCATGTCATGCAGGAAAAAAAACAAAAAACTAGAATCTAACAACAAAAAGACCACGAAAGCACAATGACAGAGACTTTGTTGTAGTATTTAAAAAAAATAAAATGCAATCACATCCCTAAAAACATTGTTGTCTTAAGAAAATAGTAGATAAAAATATTCTCTGCATTTTACAACAAAGGAGGTACAGGGAGCATTGGCAAATGAGTTCAGAGGTATCACTACTACTCTGCTGCTTTTTCCTCTTCACCATTCGGCTGGTCATCTGCAGCTGTGGCCTGCTGGAGGATGGAGAAAACAGGCTTCAGCATTTAGTTCTCTTTACCACAATGAAAGTTTAACACAGAATTGGTCAAGGGAAAAAAACAAACTATATTACCTCCTCAGTGTTGGCCTCTCCATTTTCTGCAGGAACCTCTTCTGTCTCCGCCTGAGGTTCTTCTTTCTTCTCCTCTGGCTCGACCACTGCTGTTTTTTTCACTTCTTTCTTGCCGGGTGCCTATCATATGAGCAAAAATCCAAGCAGTATGTCAAATATGCGTAATAGAAAATAAAATGTGTGTTTTAAATGCATACAGTGAAGTACTGCAATGGCAAGATTTCTCTTTTTACCTTTTTCTTTTCTGGCTTTACTGTCTCTGGCGCTGTCTCTTTCTTAGTCTGTAACACACATGCACCACACAATTATGTGCCATATCGTAGCAGCAAAAAATGCATTGTTCAAACAGAAAATACTAAAATTCATTAAAATGCCAGGGTCTTTGGTGGATTTTGTAGAACTTACCCCTGACAATCTTGCAGACTTTCTCCTTGGCTAAAGAAAAACAGAGAATATGGTGTTAGTTCTCTCCATTATTGATAAATACTGGATCATTAGGTTCAAAGATTTTGTAAGACACTCTGCCATAAAATGTGCAATCAAACAAATGTTACTCACAGTGGGGGTGATAAAATGAGCACAAAAGGGAAGTAATGAGTGCTTCTACACATGTTTTCAGACACCGAGCATACCAGAGTGTTACACTAACAAGCACTGAAGCTACAGTTAAATGCCTGACTGAATGTTATTCTATCATGTTTAATTAATTACATATGTGAACTGTAGTCTTCGTCTTACAAAGTAAGAACAATCAATAATAATCACAAAAAAATTTAGATTAAACTATTTATCAGTTTATCAGAAGTGTCAAACCATTTCTGCTTCTGAGAGCAATAATCCAAATACTTGTATGTTTACATTTGAGATTCTTCAGTAAGAGAAACCAAAACAAACAACCAAAAAGGTGAAAACCATCCTTGACAAAGGAAACCAACAAAACTGTAAATTAGCTCCAGTTTTTGGGTTCTGCACAATTCGCACTCTATAGAGAAGTCTACATAATAAAATTACATACAACTATACTGCATATGCATTTAGTCCAGGACTTTTGTGAGAAAAGATGAAAAAATGCATTGTTGGTGTGCTTTGGTTACACTCATGCTATAACTCAACATTTAGTGTTGCGTTATAAGAACATTTGAACGCAGCCGAAACTGTAAACTTGCACCCCCTACAGGCTGTGCAGCTCCTCAAACCCAATAAACTGGATGATAATCTGCAAATTAAAGCAATTGAATTGACACTGTCATCATTAGAACCCCAGTTTCTCATGTGTAGGACTAAAAATGAGTTGGACTAAACTATGTTAAAGGCCATCTTGTACCAATTAAGACTTTCTCTTTGTAGTGACAGAAAGTAGAACAAAATGTCCATTTGAGTGTCAGTTGGGACTCTGGCATAAATTTGGATCAGTTTGGATGTCAAGACTTGGATACCAACCTCAGCACTTGCCTCTGCATCAGTGGTAGTCTGTGAAGGACAGAGAGAAGCAGAAATGAATAATAATAACAAGGCAGGAGCAACAACCATTCATGAGTGCGCTAAAGTGGGTGTGTAATGTAAAGGGGGGGATGGGCACCTCTCCTTCCCCTTAAGTCACAAAGAAAATTATGCAATCTGTACGTGGGGAGGGGTGCGACACGTTTCTAAACTGACTAGCAAGGTTTGGCCACTTTTAGTTGATTCTCACATCGTTCATGATCAAACATGTTCTGTTAAGTAAGCACGGTGCTGCAGCTACTTTAGGAAGAGGGAAAGGTCGCTCCACCTCCACATGCGCTCCGCACATCAGTATCTGTTTATGTCCCCAACGTGACGAAACCTGAGGATTGTTGCATAAAATAAAACTTATCCGCCATTATTTGCCTCAGTAACCACACGTGTCGCTGTCTTTAAAGGATATATCAGCTGCCATGTCGATCCGAGAGAAAAGACTTGAACACCTCAGAAGCGAAGCGCAGCAGCAGCAGTGCGCAGTCAGAGGTCATAATCTGAGCAGTTCGCGCTGCAAAAACACGATGTAACAAGTCCACGTATTCTTCGAGCAAATAGCTGCCTGAGCAGTGAAGCAGGTCAAACCTTTAGAGGCATTTACGCAGAGAAATTTCCTTGAAATGGTAACCTGTGCTTCGACGACGGGTACACCCCTTTGTTCGATCTCAGTGAAATATTATAAAACCCAACCACATAACATAATTAACGACAGGAATATAAAGCAGTCGTAAGAGGAAACACCGCGCAAGGCGCAAACTTCTTCGACGAAAAAGCATGTTGCATGTTGGGCTAAGTAAAAAGGCGCCACTTCCCTGTATCAACAGCACAGACACGACAGACCTGAGCGCAGCAAAGGTGGACTCCCTACGTGCATGCACATGGCCTCAATGCTGGCATTTCACACATATCACCTAATATACTGTGAAGAAAAATACATCCCGACGAAAAAGAACAGTCTGTGCATTTGGAAACGTTACACTCATAAAATGTAAAACAGACAATATTTATAATTTCCTCCATAATGTAAACGTTCGACTTACCTTTTTCTTTCCCATTGTTGCTTGGTTTGCACAGCACAGATTTGACACAGCCTTTAAGGAAACTCAGCGTAATGTGGGTCAGCCTTGCACCTCTGTCTTACACCTCCGGAGCAGTCTGTAACTTAACATAAACGTCCGACTAGTATAAGAACTAGCTCAAACCGGATTGGATCTCCCTCTCGGTATATTTTATCCCTGATCCTACCAACCTAGCAGGAAAAGTAAACCCCCGCCCCTGGCTTCCAGTGATTGGCTTTCACGTCGAGGAAGCATATTTTTGAACCATAACATCTTACCTGTGTGGGCAGTACAGTATGCCAATCAGTGAGTCCAGCCAACTCTCACTTTCTGATTTACGGGGTGTGTGCGCGACTTGGAGAATGCATTACAGCCATGATGTTAAATAACAATGTATGCGCATTAACATGATCGAACAACAAAGCTGTACAGCACTGTACTTTTTCCATTCTCCGCTCCAAATCCTGACGTATACAGCCGTCGTTTACAATTAAACCTGCAGATACAGTAAAAAAACAACAACAAAAAAACAAACAAAAAAACAATGCACATAAAAATCACATTTAGCTACAACTTTAATATGCTATCGAATACATGCACTGTCTAGTTCATTGGAGTTTTAATGTGTTTTTAAAAATGGCCAGAGCTACTTTGTAAGGGCAGTGAAGCAGCTCCACAGCTGCAACAAGGAGGAGGGTGACTGTGCGAGAAGAAACATGGCGACCGGCTATGCGTGGTTCTTGGTGTTGGGCTCGGTATTTCTGTGTAACCTCATGAAAACACTCCTACCGAGCATGTCGTCTTTCGTAAGTTGGGATTGTTGCTTGTATTTGTGTCGTGCTTGAAAACGGCTTCAGCTTTGTGCTTGTTAATGTGCCATTGGAATGTGTGGCCTCGGTTGTTGTTTACTAGCTTAGCCGTCTGTGAAGCTAACTTAGTGGGTAATGCTACATGGTTAATAAGCTAGCTTGAAACAACGAAGCTGTTCGGCCAGAGGGTGGGGTTTTTCCAAAGAACCCGGTCTAGTTACTACACACTAGTGGGAAACATTTTGTTCTCCATCATTGTTTAAAACTAAGGAGCCCACTATAGCGCCAGAGTGCCGTTTAACTAGCTGTGTTTACAGTTTAGCTTTACTGTTAAAGATAGTGTGCTATAATAAGAATCTCTATTCTGTGACACTTTTAGGCATCCCCCCCTCTTTGTGTAGCAGCAACATTTAGGGACTCTGTGATCGAGGTTTAGTCATCTACATCACATTTAAACCCAGCCTCTGTGTTTGGTTAGTAACAGTCTTGTTTCTTTGAAGCTCTCAAAGATGGTGCAGAAAGATGCTGAGCAGGAGAGTGAGATGAGGACCGAAATACAGGAGATGAAGAAGGAGCAGTCTTCCATTAGCATGATGGATGAGTTTGCTAGATATGCCAGACTGGAGCGCAAAATCAACAAGACAACAGACAAGCTGAAAACACACGGTGAGATGTAAAAGAAATTACTTATGTACAGGGGAGGCAGCTTTACAGGAGCCCCACAATTTAAATTCTACATCCAGAAAAATAAAGACTAAAGTGGTTCTTCTCAGTTATGCCATTGATGAACCATTTTTAGTTCCACATAGACTCTTTTCACAAAAGGTTCTTTGATGAACCATTTCTTTAAACAGGTCTTTAAAGAATTACCCAGAGGTGCCTCTAAGAACCATTGATAAATAGTTTCCTTAGGCATATTAAATGGCACTCCGAAGAACATAGGCAAAAATAGCTTATTTCCTTTGTGGTTCTATTTTGATCACAGGACTCTTAAATCTTAAAGTATTTTTTAAGCAAAAAAGTTGAATGTATCATAAGATGTGGGCGAAGGTCTGTGAAGTTGTTATGGTCATTTCTCACCTTTTTCTGGTGTTTTATCGACCTAAGTAATAAATCGATAATGTTAGTTGGAGCTCTAATTGTTTCCATCTACCTGCCCTCAATCCAAAAAAGTCCAATAAAATGAAGAACCTTTAAAGTATGTGAAGAACCGTCCCCTATATACAGAGCCCTTCAGTTGGTTCTGGCGCCTTAAAGAGCCATAGGAGAAAATATACTGTGATACACTATAGCTCTGACTTCCAAAGGCAGATATTGTACGTTCCACACCTGTGCATGCTCACTACAGCAGATTCACACATAAAAACCACCAACCTGAAGGAAATGGTTGGAGGTTTTGGATACATAGCTGAGTGTTCGCTGAGAACAGCTGCCGTCTGTTGCCGCCTGTTGCTGTCCTTCATGCCTCGCCTTAGGATTTCTTGCAAACAAATAGAATGTGTTTAAATACAAGTTAAATAAAATCTCCAACCTATATAGCTCATATTGTACGATATATGACGTCAACTAATCATGATTTTCTCGAAATTTCAATGACTGTCGACACCTCAACTGCTGAATCCAGCCTTAGTCATTGAATTTATCAAGGGGAACTCTCTGATGTTTGACTAAGTATTTTATGAACTGTCCAAAATGAATTACTGCTCCACATTTACTTGAGTGTATTTCTTACATGTATTTTTCCAACACACTCAGTCTTACCTAATGTATGACCGAGTGGAACACATTAATTGGGAATGTACAATAAAAGGCTCATAAACTGCTTTCAGACCACTGCTCACATCACAGATGCTTTCAGTGATTCAAGTAATGAAGTAAAACACAATGGCATTTCAATCTGATTAAAGGCTAAAAGTCACTGCGATAGTATTAAAGAAGGCAGTATCACCACAACAATCAGCATGTTCACTCTAACAGCTACATGTTTCCTCTTATTTGCAGTGAAATCAAGGACTGCTCAACAAGCCAAAATGAAATGGGTCGTGAACATTGTCTTTTACATACTTCAGGTAAGTGGAGATTGTTAGTCTAAGCATAGACGCATTTAGTTTTAGATTTCAGTGCAACTATGAGACCATAGCTTTATCAGTACCATAGAATGTAAGCATTGGCCATCTGTCAGAAACAAAACCTACAATTAATACTATGTAAATACTTTATTCTGATTATTTTAGAAGTAAATGAAAGAAATTACATTGTTACCATCATGATAAGTTAAGTAAGTAGGTGCTTCTTATAACCTAATTGTTTCTTTCTGTTATTTGTCAGGCTGCACTCATGATCTCATTGATATGGAAGTATTACTCCGATCCAGTGACTGTGGTCCCCAGTAGATGGATTGCCCCTGTGGAGCGCCTTGTGGCTTTCCCAACAGGGGTGGCAGGTAGTCAATCTCTTTTTTTGTATTTAATAGGCCGAAATATCATTTATAAGCACGAACAACTCTGTATAGAAATATGCTACACAAGGTGTGTATATACATATATATAATTCATTGACAAAGCTGCTCTTTCCTTTCAGGTGGAGTGGGAATCACATGCTGGTTGGTGGTTTGCAACAAAGTAGTTACACTGGGTCTTAATGCCGTCAGCTAAACATTCCAGATAATAATTTTACAAGTTAAATTTGTGGGTTTTCTACCTTTTCCCTCAGCATTTTCTGAAAGATGAAACCTACAGTTTTGTTCCATCGTTTTTCTGTCAGCTGATCCCAGGTCAGAATGTAAAAATGCGGTGCGTTTTGTTGATTCTCAAGTGCAACAGTAATTTGTTGTACTGTAACTTTGTGTTGAAATGTGTTGTTTTTGTTAAGATGAATTTGTTTTAATTTAATTCTGTGGATATTTTGATTGTGTATTATTTCAGAACATACAGGTTTTGAAATGCTCCTTTTTTAAATAAAATATAACCTAAGAAAAAGCTTGTATTTATTGTAATTTTGCAAATTGGGAATTATACAAAAACAAGTCAGGTATTTTGGTTGAAATTAAAAAAGATATTAGAGCAAAGTAGGCAACCCACAATGTTTTTGAAGCTTTTAGTTAACACAAAAAATAAAGTCTTTGTTAATAATAAAAAGTTGGAGACAATCCTAGTCTGTTTTCATTACTATTTTTTATTTTTAACATTTTTTTTTTTACTGTATCCACTGGTTCAGTCAAAGATTTTCTTGTATATGGTCCCCAGGAAGGGTCAATTCAGTGACTTCACTTGAACTAAAGAACTCATCAGCTTTCTGTTGAACTGCTGTTTGCTCAAACTGAGAGCTGCCTACATCACCTCTCCTGGATTTCCTACTAATGAATGAAGGTCATGAATTCCACTGCTGAGGACTCTACCTTCACTGTGCTCTTGGTGCTCTCACAGGAGGTCGTGTCCATGCTGCTAACAGGTCTTCCATTGTGCAGGTCCTCAGTAGATTTTGTGAAGATGTACTTGTGTCTGACTTTGGGGAGCTAACATTCTTCTCTCTTAGGTTCAAAATAACATCAATGTCGTTTACAGTATTTTTCTACAAAGTTTGATCATATTGGTTCCAATATCATGTGCATCGTTTGATTTCCGTGTACAATATTCATTCATCTTAACACTATGTCAATGCTTGTAAATGGGGATTAAAATGTGAAAGACACTGCCACCAGTTGTTTTCAACTGACAGTACCTGAATTCTTTTGTTAGCTGATATATTTGCTCTTGCAAGTGGCAGGTTAGCTTTCTTTCCTCATTGATCTTTCTCTGTTCAGTATCTGGCATTTGAATGCGGCTTGGCATAACTCCAGATTTTTCTTCATGTACTAAAATAAAATGAAAAGAGAAAATGAAGGGAAAAAATGCTAGAAAGGGAGCTGCACTAGTTTTCTAATTTCAGTCTTTGTAATGTGTCACCCACCACCATCCCACTCCCTTCACCTTCATACCAGTATCCTCTTGTTCGTCATCTTTACATTTTCCCCTAAATGTTGAGACATGCTCCAAATATTCTTATCATAGGATTCAACTAAAACATCAGACACTTCAATCTCAAAAAATAATACAAATTTGCAGAACATAGGTTGTGCAATATTAGTTCCAATAACATACAACTTCTGATTTTCATGTACAATATTCCCATTTCATATGCATTCATTCATTATTATGTGTTACTACTGGCTCAAAAGCGACAGCTTAATTTGAGACAAAACACTGGTTTTAATGGAAACAAAAATGACATTTATTCTCAAAAGACAAAACAATACAGAAGGAAAAACTTAAGCGGGGTAATGCTTAGGAGCAGAGATCCAGAGAAAGTGTGGGCAGTGTGAGGAGCTACTTAAATAGACCCTGCCCATCTTATCACAGGCATTAATGTTTAAGACACTTCGGAGCTGCACCAAGAGTAAAAACAAACAGAAGAGGACAGGCAAACCAACACAGGACCCAAAGTAAACATAAAACCCACTCCCTTAAGATGGTAACCCAAATAGGTCACACCCCTGTTTGTGACGAGTCTCGATGTTGTAGTTTTGGACAATCAAGGCCAGTCACATGAGTTGATGGTTACTATGTGGATTGGAGACAAAAGCACTAGAGGGTTGGGATCTGTAAAACCGATCACTGGCTATGAAGTTGAGCCACCATAAGCCAAAAAATTCCAAAGAGCCCAAGGTGATCGATGCCAGAGGATTAAGTCTGTAACAATACCGCACAACTCCAGTACCACTTGCGTCAACTTCCAGCTTGAATTGCATTACTTATAGATTTACATTCTGAAAGGCCTTCTCACAACTTTATTACCAAACAAAACTTGTCGCGAGGCTCAGATGATCTGTCAAAGGGGACATAATGGAAGCAAAGTTAAGGCAAAACCTTCTTTAGTAGCTAGCTAAGCGGAGGAAGTGATGCAACTCTTGCTTAGTAGTGAGAACAAAGAAGCAGGTGATGGTTGTCACATTAGCATCTACTGGATGCACTTTACCAAACCACTTTTCCAGATTGTTGACAGTAGTTTTGCAAGCATCAAGGTGAGAGATGCTCCTTACAACGCTGAAACATAGACAAGGCTTGCACGTGTAACTCCCAATCAGCGGAGTAGACCATCATATCATCAAAGTATGCCTTGACACATTGTGACTCCAACAACACTCTCTGTATTAGGTGCTGGAAGATAGCTGGAGCATTGCACATGCCAAATAAAATGACAATATACTGAATGGAGCTGTCTGGGTTAACAAATGCAGAAAATTTAGAGGCACAAGCTGTCAATAACCCTGAATCAATACTAACTTTGTAACATAGTAAGCAGCTCCAACCATAGTTATGCAATGTTTCACACAAGGAAGAGGACATGCATTGGGCTTGGTAGTACTGTTTACCTTTCTGAAGTCTGTATAAAGTGTGGTCTCCCCTACAACTTGGGCACCAGCAAACACGGGGAGCCCAGAGGCTGGAACTTGGAACTGCCAGACCATGTTTTTACAAATACTCAACCTCTTCCTGCATTTGTGCTCTTTTGTGGGGTTTACATAGTAAGTATGCTGTTTAACCTGTTTTACAAGTGGTTTTTAAACTATCATAAGTCCTCGTATGGGACTACATATGTCCACCAACATCAAATTGAGGAGAGGAGGTTCAGGACTGAAAGTCGTAATCTCAAATTTTGCCTGATTCTTCATTTCCTTCAGCTTTTCTTCACGTGCTAACAGCAACCTCTGCATCTCTAGATTAGACTTCATCTCTAGCTCTTTATTTTTTGCCTC
>NW_007577793.1:336244-380307 GCF_000690725.1 Stegastes partitus
TGTAAGATTTGTTCAGATGTGTAAATTTCAGTATATATGTTACTGGTTAAAAGTAAATGTAGATGGCACACACACAACTTTAAAAATTTCAGGTTCGCCTAAAAAAAAAAAAAAACAGTTTTAGGATAATTGTCTCTTTGGAATGATCCAGATGCAGCTCTAAACCTCTCCAAAATCATATCACAATATGTGATCATTCTCCCTGCAAAGGTTGACCTTGAAAAAGTGAAGTAGAACAAAATTACAAAGTTTTTAGTCTAGACAGTTCAGGCGAGATGACATTTTTGGACACTTTGGCACATTTTTGCACACTGGTGACCATCTGAGTGTTCTTATGTACAAACTATATATTTCACTTGTATTTCACTAATGGCTTTCAATACATCCAAATACAGCAGTGTTTTAGTTTTTTTTTAATCCTACCAGACCGCTGTCTGTGCTAGCGTCGTGTGCGTAATGGCGACTGAACGGATGTGGAGATCCCTTGATGACGCGCGGCTGAATCTCCGTGATGGATCGGCCGATTTCGGCGATTGAACCCTCCTTCGAATCGTTAGAGCCAATAGAAGATAGCCATTGCCACCAAAACGAGATTGACAGCACTTTTAGCCAATCAGAATCAATAGACCGCCATCTTGCATTCTCGCCGCTCGCTCCCTCGTTCACTTTGCCGAAGTATCCTACGGTTCACACAGCCTCCCAGAGACGGGTGACGTGCTTTCCGTGTGGCACGGGAAGTAGTACTAACTGATTCCGGTGTGGATTTACCGATAAAATAAACTTTTCATGGCAAAACAGCTAAGGTAAGAGACATTTTACAACTACAGTTTGACGAAGCGGTTTCGGTTTTTGCCATTCTTTGGGTTGTTTCTCGCTGATGCTTTGGTTTTAGAGAGCTTTGATGGATATGTTTAGAATCTGGGGACTCTCTGCTTCATTTTGAGAGGTAGGATGTGCGTCTTTCATAACGTACAGTAGCGACAGAACCAGGAATGTGACGAGTGGGTTGACGTGGTGGCGCTATGGCGATGTCCATATTTGATGAATCATTTAGTTGGTGTTTGAGTTGTGTTTGAGGCATGTAGAAATGGCTGATATGTGCTTGTAGCCCAGG
Organism: Stegastes partitus; assembly: GCF_000690725.1. Lineage (NCBI taxonomy): Eukaryota > Metazoa > Chordata > Actinopteri > Pomacentridae > Stegastes > Stegastes partitus. The sequence goes on from NW_007577793.1 coordinate 337,359, forward strand.
TTCTGCTGTTTAATTTGATGTATAACATCACTATATTCTTTCATGATGAGTGCATTGTTTCACACTATTTCTTTCTGTAANCTCTGCATCTCTAGATTAGACTTCATCTCTAGCTCTTTATTTTTTGCCTCAAACTCAAGCTGCTTAATCTTGGACAGGAGTTCTAATTCTTGCAAGCGGACGGACTGATCTAGTTTAGTCTGCTATTTACGTCCACACTCATGTCTGTTTCTCTGACTCACTGGTTAGTACTTCCTGTTCCCCAACTGAACTGGCTATCTTAGTGATAATTACATCTTTTTTAAAATAGAAATGATAGAAATATCAATACGGTAAACCTCTTCAATGGACTTGAGCTGTGCTTTGCTACAGTTATAAATATGCTCTGTAGTAAGGGCTTCACAAAATTTCTTTAGGTCAAGCTCCACAGTAAAATGACCAAACAAAATGATCTTATACGGGACATGCACTGCAGCAAAATTACAGTCAAGTACTCCTGGAGACACAAAATAAACCTTGTCTAAAAATTTGCAAGTCAGTACCCAGAAGATAACACAACTACACAAAACAAGTGCTATGACAATAAAACACAGCAACCCACAGACACACACAAAGCCCAAAAGACAGCAATCAAATGTTGTATTGCACTAGCAGTTACTGCATCACTATTACGAATCACACATTTGAAAACTCGCCAACACGCAAAAACACGAGACTGATCACAAAGCAGTTTCTCCGCTACTATTTCAAGCCATGCAATAAAGAAACAGCACGAGCAATCCTGCCACCTTTGCTTTAAACAATGCAATTCAAGTACTTAACATTACCAGTCTGACTCCACTGAGAAGTAAGTATATTACACAAAATGTAGTGCCTGCAAAAAGAAAACAAGTGACTGCAGACAAAGACAAAATGAAAGGATGAGCACCAGCATGTGTTGCACAGATTGCCAGATAAATCAGGGTTAACTAAAACCTAGTATTTAACAAAAACTACTATGCAAAAAAAAGAAGAAAAATAATAATTTCCCTAATTCCCTATAGTCAAAGAGAACGCAGTGTATATGAAGAACAAAGGCCTGCAAATGTCACCACATTGGTTTTATAATCTCTGTATATCTCTGTGAATATCTCATAATCTCTCTCTTCATAATGTGTCACCCACCATCCCACTCCCCTGCCCCTTCATACCAGTATCCTCTTGTCCTTCATCTCCAGCTCTGCAGTGGCCTCAGCCAGCCTCAGGGTGAGATCTTTCCTCTGCAGCAGCTGTGGTCCTGGCTGAGCAGCTGCAGGTGCTGGAGAGCGGCATTTGTGTTCAGTAACTTGTTCTCTGTAGCTTGTAGCTTCCTGGCCAGGTTATCTCGGGAGATGCAAGTCCCCATTGAAGAGCATCTGAAGAGCTGAAAATACCTTTTTGTGTTTTGTGTTATATTATTTGTTAACAGGTATTGTCAATACAATGTGAGGAATAACTGTAAATTGCTCTTATTATTGCTGGAAGAGTATGTAGGTGTTATTTAAGAAGGATGAGGATACATTTTCCAGATTTCTTCCAGGAGAAACGGACAGTACAATTTTGTCTCAGAGTGTCCTGTGCACACAATGATTTGATAATGATAGAAATCTGAGCCAACCAACCTGTGAGGCTCTGACCTCTGAATCTTGGAGGTACTGCAGTGCCACCGTGTGGCGACGCTGGAGCCTCTTCAAAAGTTTGTTCCAGGTGTACAAACCTAGAAGTTACTGCAGCCAGGCCATCAACACTGAAAAATGAGTTGCTTGTGTGGCTGATAGGGATCTCATGGTGCATTCAATTAAAAATCTATACTGGAATGGCCATAATGGATTTTTAAGAAGGGGAGGTTTCTTTTCCCTGTGTCAAAATACTTCAATCTGTCATTGTATTCATGGTCTTTCACTGAAGCATTACCTCTGTGATGATTTTCAGGTTGTCTGACTGCAACATTTTTTAAATAAATTGATACTAAAGTCATAGCTAATATGCATGCATTGATCTATATATATACAGATTTTTCAAATTCCAGAAATATATCTTATCAAATTGTTATTAATGTTGTTATCATTTTCAACTTGTTTGACTGCACTATTTCTCAGTTGTGTAATATAGGGCTGTAATAGGGCTTTTAAGTCTGGTGACAGAGAAGAACTGAGGAGGATACAGAAGGATCTCAAAAGAAAGATCAAAGAGTGTAAGGCCAACTACAGGAAGAAAATGGAGGACCGGCTACAGCACAACAACGCGAGAGGTCTGGAGAGGACTCCAGACCATATCAAGGCAAGGCAAAGGCATACAGAGGGACCCTGAACCTGGGGACAGGGACTTGGCCAACAAGTTAAACCTGTTTTTCAACAGATTTGATGCTGGTCTCACCCCCTCCCCCTCCAGCCTGAGCACTGTCCTGACTACCTCCAGGACCTCCAGCTCCTCTTCCCTGGTAACCCCCTCCTCCTCCTTACCTCCCTCATCTCTGGGGCCCTCCTCTCTCCACCCATCTTCTCCTCCTCTCTTCACACCAACAGTGGATCAGGTGAGAATACAGCGTAAGAAGACCAGAGCCAGGAAAGCCACGGGTCCTGATGGCATCAGCTCCAGACTCCTCAGGGACTGTGCAGACCAGCTCTGTCAGGTGGTCTGCTACATCTTCGAACTAAGCCTGAGACTGGAAAGAGGTCCTGCCACGTGGAAGACATCTTGTGTGGTCCCAGTCCCAAAGACCTCATGCCCCAAAGAGCCCAACCATTTTAGACCCATGGCCTTAACCTCCCATCTAATGAAGGCACTTGAGAGGACCATCCTGAACCATCTTCACCCCCTGGTGAGCCCAAACATGGATCCTCTGCAGTTTGCGTACCAGCCTGGCATTGGGACGGATGGCGCCATCATCTACCTGCTGCAGAGAGCCCTGTCTCACCTGGAGGACACTGGAAACACCATGAGGATCACATTCTTCGATTTCTCCAGTGCCTTCAATACAATTCAACCCTCACTGCATACAGTAGGGTGAAGCTGAAGAGAGCGGGGGTCAGTGACCAGCTGGCTGCATGGACCATGGACTACCTCACTGACAGACCCCAGTATGTGAGGCTGTCTGATGTGATGTTGTGCAGCACAGGTGCTCCCCAGGGCAAAGTACTCTCACCTTTCCTCTTCACCCTTTACACATCAGATTTTCGGTACTACACGGACAACTGTCATCTCCAGAAGTTCTCCGATGACACTGCCATCATAGGATGCATGTCACAGGGGAACGACTGTGAGTACAGGAAAGTCATCATGGACTTTGTTGACTGGTGTGAGCAGAACCACCTTCAAAAGAACACCAGCAAGACAAAGGAGATGGTGATCGATTTCCACAGGAAACCTACACACACTCCACTGCTGAACATCCAGGGACTTGACATCGAGAGAGTGAGGACCTACAAGTACCTGGGTGTTCACCTAAATAACAAACTGGACCGGACGGATAACACTGACTCTCTGTATAAGAAGGGTCAGTGTCGTTTATACCTACTGAGGAGACTTGCATCATTTGGTGTGTGCAGGCCACTGCTGAGCATCTTCTACGACACTGTGGTGGCATCGGTGGTCGCTTATGCAGTGGTGTGCTGGGGAGGGGGCGTGCTTTGAGCGTGATAAGAGCAGACTCAACAGACTGATAAAAAGAGCCAGCTCTATCTGTGGCTGCCCCCTGGACTCTATTGAGGTAGTAGGAGAGAGGAGGTCACTGGCCAAGCTGTCTGCTGTCATAGGAAACACATCCCATCCTCTGTGAACTCATTAAGCAGTGTGTTCAGTGACAGACTGTTACACCCAAAGTGTAAGAAGGAACGTTTCTGCAGGTCCTTTATCCCAACATCAGTCAGACTTTACAATGCTGCATTATAAACCCCACTGGCACCTCTGTTACTGCTGCACTTTTTTCCACCAACAAATCCATTTCACTATGTGCAATAACCGTTTACTACCTCATCTGGTGTATATAGTCTTCTTAAAAAAAAATAAATAAATAAATCTTCTGTATATAATTTTTTTTTTTCTCTTGCAATTTTTGCACTGTGTGTTTCTGTTTCTTTTTTGTTCAATTTGCACTGGGTGTTTCTAAATTATTCTTGTACCGACTGTACACTTTTTCTTTTGGAGGTGTTATAACAGTGAACTTTCCCCACTGTGGGTTCAAGAAAGTTTATCTTTATCTTTCTTTATCTGTATCGTTATTAAAGGTATGCAAAATATACATGCATTGCTAGGTATGCAGATATTTAAAAGTCCATATATATATCAAAAGAAATTCTCATCAGTAAACTCAACCATACTCTTATTTGACCAGTTCTTGGGTACCTGTGTGGTGATTTTAATCTTGTTGGATTGCACTTTTTTTTTTTTTTTTTTTTTTTTTTTTTTTTAATATTATAAGATAATTAATACTATAATAAATACTAAAAACATTAAAATACCCAATTCAAATACACAATGGCAGGTTTTAAAAATTAAATAAAGTGATACAATAACACTCGCACAAAATTATTCATTTTTCTCCCCAATTCAACAAACGGAGAAAATAGAAATGGTACCATAGTGAGTTAAACACATAAGAAAATGTTTGAAAATCTTTTTTTCTTTTTTTTTTTTAAGTCTTGTCAAATACTTCCACCCCCACACTGCTGCTATGGCTCTCATTTTACTCCCAGTAATAACAATTGCACTTTAAAGAAGGCTACCATAAATCTATTATATATTTCGTGTAACTAAATTGCTGAAACTAAAAGATTACATAAAATAATGTAATTAACACATGGTATTAGGGTTGCTTCAAGCTGAACACACAGAAGTGTGTTCAATTTAGCTTTGATGGTATTGTTGTTGATGCTACATCAGAGCTGCAACTGATTTTTTCCATCATTAATCTGTCAAGTATTGTTTGGATTAATCGAGTAGATGCTTGTTCCATTTAACCCTTTAAGCCCTGAGCTATTTTTCAGGCCTTTTGTCAAAAATTACATACCCATAATAGAAACAGTTTATCTCTGCAACCACAAGGTCTATTTGAATAATTCTTGTGTCATAATAAAATGAACACTTGTAAGATTTGTTCAGATGTGTAAATTTCAGTATATATGTTACTGGTTAAAAGTAAATGTAGATGGCACACACACAACTTTAAAAATTTCAGGTTCGCCTAAAAAAAAAAAGCAGTTTCAGGATAATTGTCTCTTTGGAATGATCCAGATGCAGCTCTAAACCTCTCCAGAATCATAGCACAGTATGTGATCATTCTCCCTGCAAAGGTTGACTCTGAAAAAGTGAAGTAGAACAAAATTACTAAGTTTTTAGTCTAGACAGTTCAGGCGAGGTGACATTTTTGGACACTTTGGCACATTTTGGCACACTGGTGACCATCTGAGTGTTCTTATGTACAAACTATATATTTCACTTGAATTTCACTAATGGCGTTCAATACAATTCAAGAGACATTTTATAACTACAGTTTAACGAAGCGGTTTCGGTTTTTGCTGTTCTTTGGGTTGTTTCTCGCTGATGCTTTGGTTTTAGAGAGCTTTGATGGATATGTTTAGAATCTGGGGACTCTGCTTCATTTTGAGAGGTAGGTTGTGCGTCTTTCATAACGTACAGTAGCGACAGAGCCAGGAATGTGACGAGTGGGTTGACGTGGTGGCGCTATAGCGATGTCCATATTTGATGAATCATTTAGTTGGTGTTTGAGTTGTCTTTGAGGCATGTAGAAATGGCTGATATATGCTTGTAGCCCAGGTTCTGCTGTTTAATTTGATGTATAACATCACTATATTCTTTCATGATGAGTGCATTGTTTCACACTATTTCTTTCTGTAAAACCCAAGAGGCCCCCAATTGGGGCCTTAAGGGGTTAATGTCAGAAAATAGTGAAGAAAATCCGTCAGTGTTTTCCAAAGCCCAAGATGACATCCTCAAATGTCTTATTTTGTACACAACCCATATAAATGTAGTTATTTGTCACAGAAGAATAAATAAACCAAAAAAAAAATTACATTAAAAAGCTGCAATCAGAGATTTTACACTTTATTAGGAAAGAGAGAGAAGATAAAATTACACGGTGAACAGAGTTCATTCTATTGTTGTCCGTCTCTGATCTGCTATTATTTCTTCTGCAGAACTTGTGCCTTGAGGAACCCTTTCTTCTAAATGCATTATATCCATTGGCAAGGTCAAGGTGTCCTCCACTGGTTGCTCCAGAGACTCATCATTCGGTACAGCGGTGACCTCTTTGACATCGTATGGCTTCTTTGGTTTCCTGAAAAAATGTTTGATTCTCCTTTTGAGTGAAAGTTTGCCAGGCTTTGTGGAGGTCCGAGGTATCCATAATACCCTCATGTTTACTATTAATTCGCAGAGCACTTCAGTTGCCTGCTCAACCATGGCTTCAACTTGGTGTTTAGGAGAGACATGCTGCTCAATTGCGATCTTAGGCCTGAGCCTTGAAGCAGTCAAGGCAGAATTTACTCTTTCTGTGACGTCTTTGGCAATTAACTGTGTCAAAGAACGCACGCTCTCAGAGTCGACTGCTATGGTTGTATCCAGGACTTGCTCAAACGTTTGATGAAGTCCATCTCCAAGGCATGTAAATACGAAGTCCTCGGTGGTTAGGATTTTGTGGTTCATCTTATCAAGTGTTGCCTTCATTGATTTAGCGATGAGTATTGCCATGTCCAATATCAGCTGTTTTAGCATAGGTTTGGTGGCATCGTCAAGGCAACTTAAAATTAGAGATGACCACTGTTCGAAATTAATCCTGTTGAAAAACGTTTCAGTAACTGGGTGGACTGTGTCCATGGTGATCATCAGGCTGGTTTCTGCAGAGGTGTCCTAAAAGATGGTTGTCTGTCAGGTCCTCTGTGTATCTGCAATTTCTAACTGTCCCAGTGACATTATCAGTGACGTCACACACATAGAAAGAAATCATAAGCCCCACGCCTTTTGATAATCCGTGAGTTATCCAGGTATTTCCGTACATCTGGGTTAGTCTCTCATTGCGCTGAAAACAAACTGGACGCTATACAATGATGCAGGAAATTTAACATTTTTCCTCTTAAGCTTGTCATGATAAAAGCTGTGAAGCTGTTTACTGCATGTCTTGTAACAGGACAGCATCTGATGAAGTGAGTCCAGGGGAACACCTGGAGTTATGTGGAAAGCAATTAGTGACAGGTATGGTGCTGCCTTGAATAAAACTTCACAGAAGTCATTTGATCTAACTTTATTTTACCATTATATTCACGTGGGATGATTTAAAATGACTGCAGCGTTGCAAGTTACTGAGCCATATTTTAGCAGAATGCAGCTGATATTCTGAATCATATTTGCAGTAGGCCTTCCATTTAACAGTCTCCTAATCTCATTAGTAACATTTAGTCAAACAAATTTTACTTTGCACTAGTCCAGTGCCAATGATTGTTGTAAACTAAAATAAAATAGAGTTAATATGCAGTGCACCTACTCAGAAATATGCTGCACATAGAGCAAAGTTTAACAGAAATTGGATGTACATTATTTATATAAGCACATTGCTTTCATTAAGGTAATTTTTTTTAACCCACTGACACACTAGGTTGATGTATATACTGTATATACTACAATATAGATGGGACCGTCACTCCTACTCTCCAGTGTCCACTCCCTCAACAACAAGCTGGACGAGCTACGTTAGCTGGGAGAAACCCTCAGAGAGTGGAGAGACTGCTGTGTGTTTGCTTTAACAGAAACATGGCTCCATGACGACATCCCAGACGGACATACAGCTGGAGGGGACGACATTATTCCGGGCGGACAGACATACAGCGAGCTCTGGGCAGCATCTGCAGCTTCACCATCGTCACACCGTTGTGTGTGTCTTTGTGTCACTGAAGACCTACCAGGACCTGAAGAGGTTCACCATGTTCAACGTGATGGCGGCGCACATGGATGCAGTGGCCCCTTCAGGAGGCAGCGAGACTGAACGTTTAGTGTCTTGCCTTACTAATTAAATGATCCTAAAGAAACGCTCTCTCATCTTGCCTGTACTACTGTGTATGTACAGCAAAATGACAATAAACTTGATTTGATTTGATGTGAGTTTTCTAACGTTTGTCCCAGAAACATTTAGCATAAATTAAAGTGTATATGTAAAGGAGGTAAAACTTGAAATCTGTGAAAATATACACAATACATACAGTATTTTCATTCTGCACCAAGTTGCGAAAGCTCTCCTGCTGTTCCAGCCTCTCCTTAGTCTCAGAATATGCAAACTCCAGAAGTTTTGCAACTTCAGTGGGAAGAAAGACGAAACCATCTGTTTGAACCATCTTGTTTTCCCTGCCTAGGAATCAGAAACAAGTTTCAAGACCGACAATAAGACACGAGTAGACTCAGCTAAAGCAGATTATTATCTTTTAGACCTTTTTTGCTTGATCCTTTTAGGTGTCTCTGGGAGTAAATGTTATGTTTCTGCAGTTCCCTCTCTCTGTCCTGTAGTTAGAAGAAACAGAAGGTATATTCAGTCATTAGAACCTGAGATCACTTAATATCAAATAAGGCCGTTGATTTGGAACCATTGCCATTATAATTGTAACATATTTTAAAGACTATGTTTGCAAAATTAGAACTCTGTGTCAGTGGTAACTGCCAAAGACCAGGAATTACACCATCAAACATGAAATGCTCAGTATCTGTGGCTCACTAATTGTGGCTCACTCAGTCTGAATGAATTAGGATGTTCGTAATAATCTCATTACAAGATTCAACTGAAAATGAGACACTTAAATCTGAATAGAAACATTGATGTCATTTGCAATATTATTTTCTCAGAAGTTAGTGCAATATTGGTTCCAGTATTATGTGTTTGTTTCATTTTGATTTACAATATTCATTCATCTTAACACGTTGCAACAATGCTTGTAAACTGGGGATTAAAATGTCAAAGACACTGCCACCACTTGTTTTCAACTGACAGTACCTGAATTCTTTGTGTTAGCTGATATATTTGCTCTTGCAGGTAGCAGGTCAGCTTTCTTTCCTCTTTGATCTTTTTCTGTTGAGTATCTGTTTGGTGTTTGAATGAGGCTTTGCATAAGTCAAGATTCTTCTGCATGTCCTGGAATACAGCGAAAAGAGAAACTGAAGGAATAAAATGGTAAAAAGGGAAATGCATTAGTTTTATAGTCTCAGTTTTTATAATGTCTCGCCCACCATCATCCTACTCCCCTGCCCCTTCATACCAGTATCCTCTTGTCCTTCCTTTCCAGCTCTGCAGTGGCCTCAGCCAGCCTCAGGGTGAGATCTTTCCTCTGCAGCAAGCTGTGGTCCTGGCTGAGCAGCTGCAAGTGCTGGAGAGCAGCCTTTGTTTTCAGTAGCTCGCCCTCTGTAGATTGTAGCTTCCTGGCCAGGTTATCTCGGGAGGTGCGGGTCTCATTGAGGAGCGTCTGAAGAGCTCGGACCTCATTGCTGTACTTTTTTGAAATCTGTGAACAGGTATAGTCAATTCAATGACATGAATACATGTAAATTGGTACATTAGTGCTGTGAGAATATTCAGTGTTATTCAGGAAAGATGAGGGAACATTTTCAGATTTCTGCAAGGAGAAGTTAAAGCAGTGTTTTGTCTCAGAGTGTCCTATGCACACGATGGTTGAAATCTGAGCCAACCAACCTGTGAGATGCTGTCCTCTGAATCTTGGTAGTACTGCAGTGCCACCGAGTGGCGATGCTGGGACCTCTTCAAAAGTCGGTTCTCAGTCCTGGTGTCCTTGAGCTGCTGCTGCAGATCCCACACCTGATTCATCAGCTCCCTGATGGAATTCAAGTTGACAGACTGGAGCCTTGGCATTGAAACCTGCAGGGGCTTGATTGGAGGCAACTTCAGGATTTGATGATTTGCAGTGTAGATCTGCTTGTGGACTGCTTGGGCTTTCTTATCTAAAGAGGAGGAAAAAGTAAGTCAGTTTACTCACCACAGTGAGAGTTAGATGAAAAATGTTTGTATTATTAACACTTTTTTTTTTTTTTTTAAATGCCTTTTTCTTTAGCTTTCCCTGCAGATTGCTTCAATCCTTGCCGCTTGACTGATGGCATGACATCTGGAGTCTTGTCTATAAGCGAGCCAGCTTTGTCTTCACAGTCAGATGAGTGTTGTGGACTCTCAGAGCCACAGCTCAGTCTGGAGGGAGAGGACCACCTGGAGGTGTCAGTGCTGCAGCTCACAGCATCATCATCACCCTCAATGTGACCAGGGGCCTGCTGCTTCTCACACCTGGCTTCTTTGTCCATCCTGAGGATAAAAAAAAAAAAAAAAAAGCCATTTAAAGAAACATTAGGCAACAATTTGAAGTTAAAGCAAACTAGGACATCAATTTGAGGTTTTCTACATCTAGTTTGACGTTAATGAACCAACCTTAGTTGTTTTGTCTGAGGATCTGTCTTTTCGATACAGTTACACACCAGCGATGCTTTCACAAAATGTAATATTTAGTTGAGCCTAAGTTTAACCAAATTGTATTGCCAGCGGTTGCCAGGGTCCTTTTAACAAAGACACTCCCACAGTTGTCATGGCAACCAGCGGCACAATAAGAAAAAAAAAACAATGCATAGTCTAAAGTAATAATATTAATGATATAGCAAATTAATAATAAAATAATAACTAAAAAAGCTTTGTGTCAGATATATTGAATATTTTTTCTCAGTTTTTTCCATTTTCAGAATGAATTTACATAAGCCAAACGACATTTTGAAATATCGTGGAAAAAAATCCTCTTTCTCTTTACGGCATTAACAGGCTCTTAAAGCCCTCACACATTTTTTCAAAAGCCTATAGTATAAGTACAATAGAACCTCATTATAAAGAAAACCTCATTATAAAGACAATTTAAAAAAACAAAAACAAAAAAAACACCTTTTAAAATTCTGAAAATTCCATAATACGCAGCAGAGGAATGTTTTTTCCACAACTTTTCATTTGTTGTGTGCAGAACAGAACCTGGTAACTGTACAACATGAGCGATCAAACTGAAAAAAAAATGTGTCCAGACTGTGAAGGTATGAGGTCGAACCAGGAGGGCAACCAATAACTTCCAGGTGCCCAAACAGCACCTGGAAGTTGCTCAACACAGGGGCGCGTCTGCAGCATCTCCTGCCCCCTGCATGGGAAAGCCAGCCACAGCCTATAGTGCTGGTCAGTGCTATTTCTGTCCATATATGAACTGAGCAAAGAGCCGGAGACCAACTTCACTGTCCCCCGCATGGACAGACAGCTCCAGTTGCCAATCAGTGTGTGTGGAGCTGCACCGCTTGGGGGACAACCCACCAATCCGTCACTAATGGAGACAAAAATAACCTCAGTGTGTGTGTGTGTGTGTGATCTCAGTGTGTGTGTATGTGTGTGATCTCAGTGCTATGTCTCCGTCCCGGGTGCGCTCTAATAATAGAGGAGACTGCCTGCTCCTTTAAGAGCCTACTTGTTGCATACTCCACTAAATATATTGTAACAAAATGGTTATCAAAGTCTTCCTCGCCTCTTCATCGGGATCCACGGCGGTAAGCTTTCAGTCCGAGCGACTGATTTCTCTTTAGAGTTGCAACTTTCCTGGTTTGTGCTCCTTGAACCGATCAGGACGGTGTCTTCTCCCACCGACTCCGAAACCTCGAAATTAATGTCACTTGCCTGTGATTTGCGCATACCGAAAGCCTGCTCGATTAGATTCATGTCTGAGCAGTGCTTTACGTCTTTGTTTAATTATCAAGTCGATGTGATTCACATGCGGAGCTTTCTAGAACAGGGGGGCTCCCAAACTTTTTTTCATGTCCCGGACCCCAATATAGAAGCACTTTGGACCACACAGCTGCTGTTATTAGAGGTTTTGCCCTCAAGAAAGAGCTTTTAAATACTGCTTGTGATCAGATTTTGATTGAAGTAAGTTTCTTTCTACTCGGTGGGGTGATGACTGCAGGGGGAGGGGGTGGATTCATCCCCTAGATCTACTTTTGGCAAAGCTAAATAAGCAGTTTGAACCAGTGCAGTGGTGCCTTGGTGGCCCACTTAGTTAACAGTGTTGTCTTACCACTTCTGGTTTTATCCTCTGAGTGGACTTGATTGCATTTGACCATTTTTCTGTGTGCCCAAATTATCAGACGACACTTGATAGCTGACTCGAGTATACATTAAGAATGAGAAAGTCCAGATCCCACCAGGATTTCTGATCCTCATTTGATTTATCTGATTTGTTAATAGTCATTTTTAATGATCAGTTATGCCTGATGACTTCCATTAAAGGATTAACTGTGGACAGAATTTGTCAGAAATACTGAAAACTAGATCATGAGACATCTTCATGTTATGTTTTCTATCAAACTATGGAGAAGCTGGGACAAGCAAATGTTGGGCATTTGTGCTTGATCAATCACACTTAATCAACTAGACTTTATTAATACAGCGCTTTTCATACAAATACAATGTACCACAGATTGTTTTATGGATAAAAGCAGTAAAAATGCAATAAAACAATACAAATTAAACCTCTTACTGCATACATCATATTATACGCTATCATAAATAATGATTGCAATGAGGAAACAGCTGATGCGATACAATGAAATAAAAACATCTATAAATAAAATAAAGATGGAAAAAGGTGAAATAGAAGTCTAAATTCCTGAAAAAAGTAGTGAGTGAAAAATGAATGACTTGAATGACTAAATGATGAGTTGGCTACTCAGTTTTCTGTTTATGAATGAACCCCTAGTTTCTGCTTATTTGCTGTAGATCAGAAGAAACTGGAGGACAGGAAAGGAGGGGAGCATTATGAATCAAATGTAGACCCATGTTGTCATTGAAATACTGCACACTTACTACCTTGAGCACCAGATTGTCCCATATTTTCTCTTTGAAGTAAAATATTACCGCCTCCTTCCCATATACTGTGCAATCAGTGAGGACTTTGGAACAATCTCTGCCACTCATTTTTTTCTGCCCCGCAGATCAAGAAGAAGCAGCAAGATGTCGTCGGCTTCCTGGAGGCTCTCAAAGTGGACTACACTCAGCTGGACATCGCCTGCAACGAGGAGAACCGCATGTGGATGAGGGAGAATGTCCCTGAGGAGAAGAAGCCCGCCAACGGCATCCCCCTCCCCCCGCAGATCTTCAATGAAGAGGGCTACTGCGGGGTGAGTATACATGCATTCATAATGAGGAGTCACAATGCCATAGACCTGTGTTTGTTAACTTGTGGTTGGCTCCAGAATGGGATGTCTTTTGGAGAAAACACTTTGATGTCAGTCAGGGGATATGTGGGCAAGTGTAACCACAAGTGATCAGAGGGGAGTATTTGTAGCTTATCTGGGCAGTATGATTTAGTAAGCTAGACTTTACCAACAGAAGCTGCCATGCACTATTAATAAAATCTTTCCTCATATTTTTATGCAGGACTATGACACATTCTTCGATGCCAAGGAGGACAACGCAGTGTATGCCTTCCTGGGTCTGCCTCCTCCTCCTGGGTCAAAGGTTGGAACTATTTTCTGTTTTTTAATATGGAAAGCATGCTTCAACAAATTAGTGCAATTTCTTTTACCCCCAAATTACTCATTTAAGTCCCTCTGGACCATTAAACTTAGTTGAACAAAGTCTGGTATGATGTTCTGTGATGCATCATATATTGTTGGTAGCTGTTTGCAGTAAATAACATGCAACATTATTATACATTGTTAATGCATTATTTTGTCAGTTTGGGTATCACTATAGGATTTTAAGTAATAGAACAATACAACAAATTCAGCATCTACCAGTTTAGCAGTAATCTGCACAGAATTACTAAAAGCTGTGGAGTCAGCTGAAATAATTTAGATCCCAGGTTTTGCTATCCATGATCAAGTAATCCACTGTACTTTTGTGAAAGCAACATTGTTGTATCACCCTGACCCCTATGCAAACTTTTCAAGATTACCAAATTAAATGGGACTATACATATCCCAATGTAGACTCCAAGCTTTGTAAAGAACAATGGGAGGAACAGCCAGCATGGGTCACTTAATTTGAAGAAAGAAAACAACACAATGAAGCAATACAAACTTCCCTGTCAGTTTAAATTCCCCTCATCTGACCCACACCACATCAGTACAAACACACAAATATTCCTTATTCACAAATACATTGTGGATTTATTACAAAATTGTTTCAAATAATAAAAAAAGAAGCCACATGTTCAATAGTTAACAAAAAATAAAGACAGTTCAGTTTTCTTTATTTGTGGAAAGACCAGCTTTTGGGAGCTTAGCTTTTAAGAGGCATATTCTTTGTGTAATTAATTTGCAGTGATAAATGCCAGAAAAAAAATAAATATGTTATTTTTGTTTGATATTGACAGCTTTCATGGTGACAAAGTCCTTTACAAAAAAAAGTCTTCATTGAACTGAAAATCGTATTGTCTATTTTATGTGCTTTGTTAAATAAATAAACTGTAAAATCTAAATAAGTATGAATATATATAGATGACGAACATTGTTTTACTTGACCAGTTTTAAAGTTTTTTCTAACATCGTTCTTGATCTCTACCTATAATCTACCCCTCTGCTGGGAATCACAGGTATCCTAATTCTACTAAGAAGTTTTCAGCAACTTTTTCTAAAGGTTTAATCCAGATCAAAACCAAGATTACACAATGCAATTCGAGTGAAGAATCCTTTATTGTCTGTTGAACATCCCATTTTCCAGATTTGATCCAATGCGATAACTGAAATCCGATCAGATTACTTCTGACCAACTGGCCTCGGGCATTAAAAGATTTTAGAGCACTGCACAGGGCCAGGCATTGTGCATGTAATGAAGTTTTTGTTGCTGTTTCATGTAGAAAGCCCACATGGCTGATGTGACAACAAAAAATAACAAAGTCCAAAAATACTGTAAAGAATTTTCTTCATTATTGTCTTCATTCATGCTCCATTTCTTTTTCACATTAACCTTGATGCCTACATCATCTGTCTATCTTATGTTTACCAGAGTATTTCAGGCTGTTTGGAGCTATTTCACCAAAAATTCACAGTGATTATAAAAAACATCTTTTTATTTTTAATCATATTAAATATGATGAGATGGACACAGTGGACCTTTATTTCAAGAGTGTAATTTCAAAATGTGTAGAGGACATATTGGCATCAGATGAATTTCAAGACTCAATTCTGTGTGATGCATTGTGTTAAACCCGATCGTTTCCTTGACGCAGGAAGCAGAGCAGGCTGACAAGGCAAACATTGTGGAGAACGGGAACCATGCTGAAGAAAACCTTGATGACTCAATAGTAATGTCGTCGTTACCTTTTCCCATCTCCCCCTCATGTTTTGCTTCTCTTCATTGCGTCTCATCTTATCCTTCCCATCCAGTACAACTTAACAACGTCCATCTCTGTTGACTTGAACAGACTCTTCATCGCCGCTCTGTCCCAGTCATCACATTGACTAATCTTTGTGTTGCATGAGTGAGAGATTTCAGCTCACAATAACACAGTATTTTTAGTTCTCGTGATAACACTGTGACATTGCATCACTGTGTTCAGACGGTCAAAAAGTTGTGAAGCATCATGTTCTTCCAAATCTTTTTTTGCAATTAGTACTTTACAAGGTTCAGTTTGGTTTGAATTGTGAAATTTGATGTTTTCCTGTTCATTGTTATGGTTCATTTTTTAAATTCCTTTTCAGTACATATTTTTGAAAAGCATTTTGTGTGTAATTCAATGTATTTTTGTGTATTTTACCAGTAACGTTCTAACAATCTTCCTCTTACAAGAAAGTTTCTAGATACTTTAAAATGTTCTTTTTACATTCAACCTTGGCATGAACCGTCTTTGAAACAGAAGTCAAAGATATAAGCAAACATTTCCTCTTGAGTAGAATTTTACTCCACTGATATAACTGAATTGCAGGATATTGACAACTGCGAAATTCTAAAGCCCTTTTTAAAAAACTTTTTTCTCTCAACTGATTCTCTGCCTCTGGACTTGAAGTAGCTGAAAAAAGATTAAATTAATTTTATTGATTTTTGGAAGAAGAGAAAACTTTTGCTTAACTGAACCTACTTTATGATTTGACCTCTTTATCCTACAGGGTATAATGCAGTGCTACATGAATGTAGTGTAAACGGTGTTCATTTTAGCTGCATTTTGTTTTCAGGAAGAGTTCAGTTGCCCTTTTGCTTTTACTGTTTACTGAGTAAATATGGTTGACGAGACTAATTGGAAAAAAATGGGAAAAATGCTTTTTCACTGTCTCACAGTGAGTTAAATGAAAAAAAACTCCACAAGTCTCTTATGACTGAATGCTTAATGTGAAGGAGCTGAGGCTTAGCTTACAATAAAGGCTGGGAATAGTTCACCTCAGAGCTTCAGTACAAGTCAACTAGACTTCTCTTTTTTGGTTCTTTATCCATTTCACCTTTCCTCCGACAGTCAGCAAAAGGATTTGGAAAAAAGAACCTTACATTGAAAGTGCATGAAAAGAACAGGCAGAACAACATTGTTATCTGTTATGTAGCTGGTGTGTCTGAGAAACTCAAAATAATTTTCTCCAGACACAACATACAGCACTTCAGACCCAGCAACACTCTTAACAAAAACTGGTTCACCCCAAGGATGAAATGCCCACAAACAAGCTGATCAGCCTTAGATATAGTCCAATGTATTGAGAAGTATACAGACCTATATACAGGGGAGACTAAACTATAGCTCCACAAGCGTAAAGCTCAACACAGGAGAGACTCAGCAGTCTACTAAAGGATAACAGACACTCATTTGAGCACAGCAGTGTTCACATTCTGGACAGAGAGGACAGATGGCTTGGGAGTGCGATTAATGTTGAACTTGAACAGGCCTTTTAAACAGAGGAGGGGATGTACAATACCACTTATCAGGTACTTATATTGCAGCCTTGAGAACGTTCTCAACCATAAACATGTTGAATTAACCCCGATCTGGCAGTTTCCAACAGTCAGCTTGAATTGAATAAGTCTCTTGGAGGAGAGGTGAAGTGACTTCAAGGACCAAAAAAGAGAAGTCCACCTGCCTTCTGCTGAAGCACTGACCATAACCATGGCATGGATGACTGAGAGTCTACACAAACATGCTAGAAGCAATTGCAGCAGGTTACCAAAAGCAGCAAAATCCACTTAACAGTACTTCTGTGGCTCGCAATCAACATCTGGCTTTAGACAAACTTTTGCACCTTAAGACAGAGCTAGGTGGTTCCCTTTGTTTCCAGTGTTTGTGCTAAGCTAAGCTACCTGACTCCAGGCTGCGACTTCATATTGATCATGTTGAAAGCATTGATCTTCTCATGTCACAACAGCCTGTTTTCAATTCATGATGTCTCATTTCAAACTTAACATTTTCTCCACAGTTCTGAAAACGTCACCACCCCCTTTTAACATTTCCTCCTTCACTTTATTCACTGGACGCCTACCTACTAAACTAACACCTACATTTTAAATTTCTAAACCTTTCCGACTGATGAGTGCTGCGCCTGATTAAATGTTCAGTTTTTTTCCTCTCATCATTTGTTTTCCTTGATCACACATTGTTGTTTTCACCTCACAATAAGGAGGTTCCCGTGGAGGAGCGTAACGGGGATGCACACGTAGAGGAGCAGGCAGAGGCAGCTGATGAGGAGGAAGGTGAGGGTGGCGAGGAGGAGGCAGAGGCAGAGGCTGCAGATGATGAAGCCACGGAGGCAGAAACAGCAGGAGACGAGGCCCCTGCGGAGGAGGAGGAGGAGGAGGAGGAGGAGGCCGGGGAAGGAACCGAAGAGGTCACAGAGGACACAGTAATTGCCCCTTAACTCGAACCCAACCTCCTGTCGTTTTGCCTCTTCTCCTCCACCCCTTGGATGTTTTGAATGTTTTTCTTCTTCCCACATTTTCCCCATAATTCTTGGAATGATCTGTTTTCCCTCTACTTCTCCGCTTTCCCTTTAACGCCGTCCCTTTCTTTCATGTTTAAGGTTTGCCTCCTTTACAAGTTCCCGTCATCCTTGTACTGCATCTCCTCCTCAAGTCTCTCTCTGGATCCAGTCATTTACTAACCTATAATGTACAACATTCCTGTTCATTGTTCTTATATGTCCCTTCAGTACCAATGGATGTTTAATCTCCGTATTCCTGCATTTCTGTTACTTTTTATGAGTTTCTTGTCTTTGTTTTCCGGTCGATGACACTTTCCCCACGTGTGTTTGATGATGCAACACACATTGCACTGCATATTCATTCATTGTTAACTGTCCTGGTCAAGTGGTATCAGTAGGGTCCCGACAAACCCCACTCTGTCTGAATCGATGAGCCTGGTCTGTTGTGTCTCAGTTTGGATGTACTGTATGTACAGTGTGAGGGACGAACTGTAGTCTGTGACATCTCTAATGCTGTCTTATCTCCTCTGTCAGCAGGCCCAAGCAGAAGAAGAGGAGGAACAGGTGAGTTTCTCAAAGATTTTCACAGCACACTAAAGTTATCACTTAAAGGAATGGTCCGTTAGTGTTTTTTTCTTTGTGTTATTGACTGCACTCATTCAACATCAGGTGTGTTTCATGTTCATTGATTGCTGCTAATATTCAGTAGAAGTCATTATTAATCACACATCATGGCATGCATTAAAAATACATCAAGTGGATGTTCATTAACTTTTTTTCCCCCTTAGGAGCCATTGCTGGTTTAGAGCCAGTGCTCTGACCGATCCACGTCTGCCAGCTATCTTTAAGCTGAACATGTTCCTGTTAGCTGCTAACTTAGTCCTTTACTGATGGATGAATTAAAAAGCAGTAAAACTCTTTTCTCACAATCCTCTTTGATGCTGAAAAGTGTAATTTACCATATTTTGAAATGATGAAGTAAAAAAAGAATTTCTGTTAGTAAGGGTTCCTCTTCAAACGTGTGACACAAGAAGTCAAACAAGTGAAGTCTCTGCTCCTACAAAATATATAGACATAATCTCTCCCTCCCTCTGTTTCTGTTGAAGATGAATTTGAAAGCTTAAAACCTTTGAATTTCTACTTTTGTATCCCCTAAAAACTGATATCTTCAGGTAGGCTGCAGTACAGATACAGATACAAAACATTTCTCTTCTGAAATTCCGCTTTTAACGAGAGTTTGACTCCTGACTTTTACTGTTAAACATTCACATTATACGTCTTGGTCATATGGGTTTTTCGAATTCTTATTGTCCAACACCAACTTTAACTGAGGTTGTGTGCAGTAACACACTGTAACTAATCTCATTTCATTTAGCACTTCAAAACTGACGTCTTTCCTCAGTTCATGTTCCAGTCCATTCATCGACTGACAAATTTTCATCAGTTTCAGAGGTCTAACTGCTGATCCTTGTGCGCACACACACACACACACACACACACACACTTACACACACACACTGTATGACCCCTTTTTGCCCTTTTGTCTATCTCCTCTTGGTTTGCTCCCTCCAGGAGGAAGAGGATTTGCAGTCAGAGGTAACTGTACTTCAGTGATCGTCTGTTTCTGCAGTTCCTCTGTATAGTCATCAGCGGTGTGGGTTTGATGATATCAGATATCAGGGAGACCTGTTGTGGTTGGTTTGGGATGGGAGGAGGTCTTGGTCTGCTGTTTCCACTCATCTAGATACTTTGTTTGGTTCCGTAAAGACTTCACCTTTCTTTTCTCCTCTATCTCTTCTTTCTTCGTTACTCCACTCTGTTGTTTTACCACTTTTCTTTCCCTTTTTGCTCCGCTAACATCCTGTTCATCATTTCTCCCCAGTCCTGTAGCTGCTTCCTGACAACCTCAACAATCCCCATAGTTTCCATTTTAAATCAGAAAACTTTCCCTTCGCGCATGCCTGTGGTGCTTTTTTGCTCCCCACACAGCCTGCTGACCTGCTATCTATTATTTCTTTTAGGAGGAAGAAGAGCTACGACAGCTTGAGGTAGATTCATGTGATACTTTGTACCTAGCCCTAGCCTTTCTGAGTTCGTTTTGTCTCTTTTTTTTACCACTCTTGTCGTCATTTTGTTGCTTTCTTTGTTACCCCCCCAGTATATTAAGCATTCCCTCAGTTTTCTTTTCCACTAGTTATTAGTACATCTTGTCTTATCGAGGATATTCCAGTAGGTCACACAATATTTGCAGAGTTTAGGAAGCTAAGAGTCAGATGAAAGTGCAATATACAACAACAGTAATGCTTTTGGCAATAGCAAAAGGTTGCTCTTTCCATACACTCACATATAAAGGGACAATTAAGCTGTGACCTCATGTGATTATCATAATGAGACTGCCAATATAGGAATCATTCTTATAAAGTAAATATGGGTTGTGCTAAATAATCCATCACTTTTGTTACATACGTTAATGCTTTCTTTTAAGAGTGCTACAAATTTGCAAAATGTGTTTATCACAATCTATCACCTCCCAATTAGGAGAACATTGGTTTGCTCATTTGCATAGCCTTCAGTTATTACAGTGGGCTTACAGCAGTGAGCTTTATACACAACAGAGAGTGCTTTGTTTTGCCCGTCAGGGTACATAGAGAGACCCCCTCTTTCATTGTTTTCCACTCCGTTTCAGTCAGGCTATGATCAATTCAGCCACTTTTCACACAGCATTGCCTAACTTTGGAGTAACGTCCCTTCAGAGTTCAAACTTAACCAGATCTTAAATCCGAATGTGCCTCCTCACACCTCGAGGCCTCAGTTAGTCTACAGGTCACAAAGGTGTCCCTGTTCTAAGTGCTGTGTGAAAAGAGCTCTGCTTCTTTGAGACATTCCAGCCTCGGCCTGAGCTTATACCACCTATGCTTCACTGCTTTGCTTTGCCCTTTCTTTCTTCTCTTCCTTTCCATCTATTCTGCCGTTGTCCCACCTTTCTTGCAGGAGCAAGACGATCAAGGCAGTGAGGTAGTTTTCTTGTGGTTTGTGGCGTCTTGTATTTTTTTTAAGGCTTCGTAGACGTCCACTGTTCTTCTTTTCTCTTTCCCTCTTTCTTTTTCCGTGTGCTGCATGGAAGTTTAGATTCTTTTCCATAGAGATGCCTGATGGTGTGCAGCATGGTAGATATGATAATATTTTACTCGAAGGTGTATTTAGTGTGGTAATAGAAATGCCAGTCATAGATGGACCATTATGTTGGTCTTCGTTCCCTCTGTTTCACAAACCCCTGATTTCATTCATAGGAAGAAGAAGAGGCTGAAGTACAAGAGGTATATTTGGATTGTAGAGTCTTTTCCCCCGTTTTGCACGGTGTGAATCATACTATGACTGTGACTTTATATGCATGATCCGATTGCAAACAAAAGGCTGTATGTGTAAGTTTTTGTGAACCCTTCTCCTGTCTCTCTCTAAGGCGGTTATATGCCATGCAGTCCAGTGCACCATGTGGGAATGTGTCAGTGCTCAGATTTTGAGTCATGGGCATTGCTTCAGACATAAGATTTTTTTTGGTGTTGCAGTGAACTTTAAAAAATATCCACAGAGGCACTTTCTCTGCGTCCGCCAAGACAATTGTACTTTTTTGTGTTGATGTCTATAGAACAGGTGGAAAGTTGCGTTGTGTTCCTCAGCTCTGCCTGTGTGCACATGAGCATTACTCGGACATGTTTTCAGTTTGGTTATGTTGCACGGGGGGTGTTGACAGGGTGACATGTCTTTTTCTTTTTGTAAGAAGTCATGGCTTTTGTTTCTTGTTGCCAAGAGCACTCTGAACAAAGTGGACGTGAACTGGATGTGACAAGTTTCAGAGAGGATGGAGGAAATGGAGCATATCTTGTTATTGCGCAATACTTGGAAGAAAACAAAGCAAACAAAAAAAAATCTGTATTTTACATTAGATGACCCTCTGGATTATGACCTGCTGTGTAATTTATCTCCACATTGAGTAGATGTGTTTGCAGGACAGTGTATTGGTAGTCACCATCTTAAATTGTGCAACTGGATGGAATCAAGTAATCGTGGCATCTAATTATAAATAATGACGTTAGCTCCCTTTGTCCCATGATGAGAATGTTGTTTACTTCAAAAAGGCAGTCAGCAAACTGTACTAACAGGGAACAACCGTCACAGTTTGAGTGATAACACCTAAACGAAACATGCAATGTGTAGTTTTAAGCTTTAAAACCTCATCTTACACGGTGCACCGTCTTAAGCACCACTCTTGTCTTGCTTAGGTCATCTCACAGAAACCCGTTAGTCATTAGTGTCCTCAGTTTCTCTCGAACCGGCTGTCATTGCTCCCACCCTCGCTTCTCTCGGATTACTCCTTCTCCATTTTTAACCCACCCTCACTGCAACCACTAACATGTGAAGTCCTCTCACCTTCCTGCAAATTTGGACCATGACTTCACACAACCCCCTTCTTTCTCTCATTTTTTCTGTAATGTGTCAAAGGAGGAAGAAGAAGACGTGGAAGAAACACAGGTAGTATGACAGCAGTTTGAAATTCTGCCTGTGTGCCTGACATGCCTGCAAAAAGTCTTGTTCCGGTTAAGAGGGGATTTCTGTGTGAGACACAAACACAGATGAGCACAACATCCTGATAACCAGCTCCCAGAAGTTACTGGGTTTACTGGAATTACTAGAGCACTAAGAAACAAGACAACTGATTTTGAAAAAGAAGAAAAGCTCTGGACTTGTTTTTTTTCGTGCCAGTTTTGTCAGAAGAATCGCTCTTGCTTTTATTTATGCAACAAACTAAGCAGATCTGACTGTAATCTTTCTACTTTAAATCCAATAATCCCCCCGCAGTGGATAACTTCAGTCACTGAAATGAGCGGTTGGAAAATGACACATAAACAGCCCCTAATATCTCGGGGATTGTTTTATTTTTCCATATATTAAATTATGCACCATTAGAAAAAAGGGAAATGTGTCATAATCGCACAACAAAACACACAGTCACTTTAAATACATGTATTTTGACACATTTTTGCTCACCTTCAGCTCTCCCATCTTTCACTGCTTTCGATCTATGTGTTGCTTATTATCTATTATCTGTTTTTACAGGAGGAAGAGGCTGAGTAGTTAAAACCAGGCGACGAGGATGTTGACTTACTACAATACAGGTAAAACACTTTTACTTTTCTGTACTGCTTAGTTTCAGCGCCTCTGCGTCACCACTAGGGGACAGTGCAGCATTATGTGGATTGGTAGAAGAACGAATAGGACTTAATGGTGTTGCTTTTATATTTGGCATTTATGTAACCAGATTAATTACAAAGATAAACCTGTATTCAGAGCAGTGTTTTGCTTTTTGCATGCCTCTTTGACCTTGCTATCAAATCAAAGGTGAATGCAAAATAACACAATTAATCAACCTGTCAGTTTTAGCTATATCACACACACTGTACAAATGAAGCAGTGGGATGGATTCACTGCAGTAAAATGTCCTTGCCTTTACTTTAGAAATGTGTAAATCGCACAAACTAACACAGAGGCTCCCCTTGCTTCACCTTAGTGGTCGGATGGACTTATCTTTTGTTTTTCTTTGACCTGCACTTTGAGGTGTTCACACAGCGGAAACAAAAAACAAAATGCAGCAGCCTATTTACAAGGGACCGCCACTATGGCTCCATCTGCAAACAGCCTCAGTGAGCACTTAGAGTGCCTGGGGATCATCTGGAGCCACAACAACAACATCTCACAATTCCCTCCCCCCATCTTTTTTTTTTTTTTTTCCCCCCTCTGAGGCAGTGGCAGTGATGATGATGGTTGTGATGATAATAATCCTAATCTTCAAAGCCTGTCTTTTAGCTCCCCTCTGCGTGTCAGGCATCCACGACCCACTGGAGGAAGAGCCCACAGTGCAGGCTCTGAAGGAATGGCAATACTAGTCTCCCTCCTCCCTTTTGCTGTCTCCCAACCCCTGCAAGCCTCTGTCACGCCTTGTTA
Organism: Stegastes partitus; assembly: GCF_000690725.1. Lineage (NCBI taxonomy): Eukaryota > Metazoa > Chordata > Actinopteri > Pomacentridae > Stegastes > Stegastes partitus. The sequence goes on from NW_007577793.1 coordinate 361,287, forward strand.
GAGGAAGCTGCTAAGTGATCTTCAGATGTGCCTCCGGAGGGGTGGGCACGCTGGGTGGCACAGGCGTAGTGGTGGTGGTGGCAGTCTCAGCCACCGCAGACAACTAGGAAATGTCTGACCTCATTTTTTTTCCCTTCATCTGTTTGTCTTGTGTTCCAGCCTGTAGGAGCGCCTCCGATCCATCTCTCCCTGACACCTGACGCTTGACCCCCTCAGCCCCCATCAGACCTCTCCCCCAAAGGCCGCACTGGACCGTACTGGAAACCGCCGGTCATGTCGTTGAAGGCTTCATCAGAACTGAAAAGTCCTAACCCACATTTGCCCCCTCTCCCTTCCCTTTTGACTGCAATGTTGACTTAATTTTTATATTTTCTGTGTAGAGACTTACTGTAATGAAAATGCGCAGAGTAGCCTTGTGGTGTTGGTTTGTTTGTGATGAGTAGCTTTTGTAAAATGCACAGTGATTTTGTTAAACTCAAACATATTTCTCATGTTTTACTTTTAGAAATTCTAGTTTTCTAACACAAGGAAGCAGTGACCTTTTCAAAAAATATCTAACCTTGGCGTACCTTAGCTTGTAGCTTTTCAGATTCAAAGGAGCACAATTCACTCTGTTCTTTTATTCCTATGTCACGCCTAACTGACTCCTTCTATCAGCTGAATGTATAAATGCAAACTGAGACTTCTAATGGCCATGTGAGACAGGAACTATGCACATACTGCAAGATTGCAAACTACTCCACCACCACTACAACTGCTTCTGCCAATACTGCTGTCTGAACAATGCACTTTGTTGAACGAAGAGTGAAACATGTGGCTAAGACTTGGATGCGATGTAAAATGAAATAAAGTGGACTCGTAAAAAAAAGACCAACAGTGGTTCTATTAGGGTTTATTTTAAACTCCTTTGTTGGCATATTTATAGATCAATGGACCATTGTGCATGTTGAGCAGTGCAGGGGCGTACCGGAAAGCAAATGCCTTGTCCCCAGAGATTCTGGGTAGAGGTGGACAGGAACATACACTTATATTATTATTAGATAACAAGGTTAAAAATGTCCAGGCATGTATAGTATTGGCCAAGCATTAGTAATGTGCTCAATATGTTCACAATAGCCTGTCATCTATGCAGGACCACCACAGGCCAGGAGCCAAGAATAAAACTGAGTAATTCGCTTTTTGTTTATTTTAAGATGTGGGTAGAGATGTGGTGGAAGAATAACCTAGGTCCTTTTGTGAGGTGAAAGCTTGAACACATTTATTTTCTTTGTGATTGCGTTCTTTGCAAGGGTCATATTGGTTAGGAAGCTATAGTTTAATCAGTAACAGTCTATTATATATTACAACCTATGAACAATACTACTACTACTACTACTACTACTTAAATTGTATAGCACCTTTTATGCAATACATGTAACTCAAAGTGCCTTAACATAAATTTAAAAAAAAAAAAAAAAAGCAATTTAAAAAGTTATATTTTAAAGTGCTGTTTAAAAGTTTGAACAGAACCTGCCTGTTGACTTCGGGTATGTTATTCCACAGCTTGGGAGCATCGCTGCAAAAAGCTGCATTCACACTTTTCAATTTGCTGGGGTTTTGGGGAGCCAGAGAGCCAACAGGAGAAGATCTAAGGGCTGATGTTGGGATATAAGGCAGCAGAGAACTTGTGATGTGGGCTGTTGGTGAGCCACTGAGAGCAGGGATGTCACGATCAAGTGTTTTTTCCCTCTGTCAGGCCATTTCATATTTAGTATCTGTCCATGCTGAGGTCAAATTTGATACCATTTATCTCAATAATACCCTCTTTAAGTAACATAGATTAACTGTAGTACTTGGTTGCATTGCCAGGTGGAGCGTCTTACGGTTAAATGCTACAGCAACCATAGGAAGGGGCGCTTCTGTGTTAAAAAAGGAAAGAGAATTTTGGGGGTTTAACTAGTAAGGAGGCACCATGACAAAGTCTTTTCTGACACTTAATGACATCCAGGCTGCTTACATACACTGAATAAGGCCAGTACTAGCAAGTATAACATCACTGTATTTAAATGACACGTGATCTGTGACAGTCATATTTGTAATTTTGCATGTTTTGTAATACCATTATCTACACAGGGCAAATGTTCAGTATGATGATTTTTTAAAATTCTATTAATTAATTATTGATTGACAGTGCATTTATTAGGAACATCTTTACATTTCTGCTTGACAACTGTCATAAACAATGGATTTGGCATAAATAAGGGATCTGGCTTAGGTTTCTGCTAATAAAGATTAGTTATAAATTGCCCAAAACTAAGGGTTTATATGCAAGTACAAGAAGTTTACAATCAATTCAATAGGATGCAGCCAGTGCAGAGTTGCCACGACTGGAGTGATATGTTCACGCTTCTCGGTTTTTGTTTACAGTCTAGTAGCAGAACTGTCGATAAGTTGCATCCCTCCAATAGTCTTTAAGAAGACGAGTAAAAAGTGCATCACAATGATGTAGTCTATTTGTGATGATGAGTATGAATCAAATTTGATGCAGGATGACTTGTCTCTTAGTATACATTCTTAATCTGAATAGTTGTCAAAAAAAAATGTCATGGGGTGAAAACCACAGTATTTTCCTGTGAATGGTAGTAGAACTGGAGCAGAAGTATCAACTGCCATAAAATTGAAACCACTCAAGTGAAGTACATATACCTCAAAGTGTACTTAACGACAACAACCAAGTAAGTGTACTTCCTGCTGGAAAGGTGTTTTGGCAAAGTGCTGAACACAAATCAGATCTGTCAGCAGTCTGGCTTTGATAAAAGTGTGTTCCCATTTTCTAAAATGAACCCCTCCAGACAATATATCAAACATTTTCCACATATATCATCTGGATAAGACATCCAGAATAAATCCATTATTATGAAGAGGGAGGGGGCTTCGTTGTCAGGCCCCTGGGAACTGGAGCCTTACAAGGGGTATTGTTTGCAGTCTGAGTCACTGTGTGTGTTTACATGTGAGTGTGTGTAGCATGGGGCAAAGTTCCCACTGAGTTTGGTAATATTTAACGGGACAGTTTTGGGTGATTTGACTGAGCACCAGGCATGAAGAAGAGGCAGCATTGCTGCGATGTATCCACTGTGTGTGACGCTTGCTGCTGTACCATAGAGACTGAGGTGAGTCAAACAGACACAGTGTGATTCATGGATATTTATTGTAACTTGGACTGTAAAGGCTGATCTCAACTCCGTGAGAAATTAATGGTGAAGAGACAGGTGTAGTGCATGAAGTTACTTGTTTACAAGATCTCAGTGATTTTATTAGGTTGGTTGGTGTGTTTCCAAGCATAAAATTATACTTTGACCTGAAATTGCTGTATTCTGACCACTGTACAGAAATATTCTACTGTATACTTCTGTAATCAGAGACAAGTAATCAGAGAGTAAAAGATCTCTCTGCATGGACAATCAGCAGGCGTAAAAACAAGAAATATGCAGTAAACAGATGATCATGTTGCGTATAAGTCTTATTCAGCTTTAACTACATTTGCTGTAATTTGTTTTGACTCTTCAGGTTGGACAGACTGCATTTGCATTGATGCATTTAAATTTCTGTAAACCCAGAGTTCAATGCTATTTGAAAGGCCCAAATGAATAATGCATCAAGCTCAGAGTTAATAAAATAAGAAATGATTTAAATTTAACAGAAAAAGAATTTGGTACCTGCTTTTGTTTCTCTTCCAGAAAAGCTTCATTCTATTGTGAGATGAACTTGAAAGATGAGAAAGTCCTTTTGTCTTTTAATTCTCTAACAGCTTACAACAAAAGATATGCACACGATTTGTTAAAGAAGACTGTAGCAGCACTGAAAATCTGTACTTTGGCACATTGTAGGCTTAAACAAAATTTTTAATGCCAGCATGTCCACACTGATAGTTGTAAAAAAATGGATATTGAGCAGTAGTGGTAGAAGCAACGTACTGTAGGATACAATCACAACACATTACCAAGGATAATGATGGTGTCAAGAACATATATACTTGATGCATTGCAAAACAGTTTACGAATATCATGATATTTGTGAAACTACCAGCAAAAATTAATAAAGCAGGAATTGTGAATTTATTCACTGCACTCTGGTGTCACTGTGTGTCTGTAATATCATTGTTTTTCAGTTTTAATAATAATCATTCAGTCTGCCATTTGAGTTTCTTCCTCAATGCAGGTTAGTTCACTTGCACTTACAAATCAGTTGTGAGAATCTGTTCAGACCTGCAGGCTTGAGTAAAAATGCCGATATTTGGCCCCAATATATTGATAATGTATCGCAAGAGGAAGTGATATGATGTATATCCGTATCAATATTTTGCCCCACTTGGACTAATCAAGAATATTTACCATGTTTGCCATCATAGTGGGACATTTGCTAAATATCACGGAAAACACAAATTACAGCTGAGGTAAATGGGAATGTTATTACGTAAAAATTTAAATTACATTTTTGACTTGAAGATGGCCCTGTATGGGAAGTTATGGCATTCTATAAGTTCTTATAGTTCATCCTCAGGGAGGGGAAATTTTGATGACAATCTCATTCAATAGCTGTCAGGTCATTTCCTTTAATATCACAGATAACAACCTTAGGGTGGCTTCATCCTCTGACAACCATGAATGTGTCTCTAAAGAAAACCCAAAAAAGTGTCAGTTTGTCATGTAGATGTTAAGATATTCTACAGCATAAATGAAAATTTCGACCTGCTCCTGGTCCCAGAGGAAAAGTCACAGGACCACCAAAGTTGACATAATTCACCCTCTGTGGACCATGAATGGTTGTACCAAAAACCATAACAGTTCACCCAATGATTGTTGATATTCTCGTCAGTAAACCAGACTTACATTGCCATCCTTGCGAGGTGATTGTGATCTACCAGGCACCTATGCAGAGAATAACTGAATATTTTTTTGTTTTAGGACCATTTCCCATTGAACAATGGATTGACTGGATCAACTGATTAAACATGGATACCTTTCCTCTGTTAGTCCTCCTACTTTCATGCAGGATTGAAGGTAAGAGTTCAGCTCAAAGCAAACACAGCAGCTTGTTTGACTGGAGATGTGGCACTGAGGCCGGTAATGTGCCTGTATTAACGACCACATTCAGTGCTGCGGTGTGCTTGATAGCGGCACCCTTCAGATTAAACCCACAGACAGTAATTAGGGGCCTAATGATCTATCTGCACTTTATAATTAATTTTCTTAAAAATGGCTGCCTATCTAGTTAACAGTTAGATGTATCCAGTGGTCGGGGGACTTCAGAGTCACTAGTTCGTGGTCCCAATAGGAGGAAGCACAAATTATGCTCATTAGTTTGCCATTCTCTGATAGCAATGAAAAGAAATTGCTGTATAGGCTGGCCTAGATATTTCTCAGACCTAATTTCCTAAAGGGATGCATAATTTACGACTCCGCATGCTGGCTGTAGAAGGTAACGCAGTTAGCTCACCACAAACAAGTTATACATCACCCTGAGTACTGTGCCATAAACCTGTTATCTCACATTTCAAGGTTTGCCATTAATATTCATTTTTTTCCTCCTTCATTCGTCAATGATAGAAAGCCACAAAGATATCCTGAAATTCGACCGTGGAAGTGTGCATTTGTGTGACTGTGTGAAGTTTATAGAACGCCTGAAGAGTACTGCCTAACATTTAGAGCTCAGTGGGTTATTAGTGCTTCCTCACAGATTCTGTTCATCTATTTTAGTTTCCATGTCATCTGGTCTTGTTGTTTGTTGCAGGCTAGTGTTAAAATGTTTACTCTCTAAAATGTTCGAGACTCAATGGCTCAAGGATGTTATTTATTTATTTATTTATTTATTTTATATAAAACCAGAAACAATCTGGTATGAGGTGATGAAACTCTGAGAAATTCTTTGAGAAATGGCAACCTTTTAAAACTTTAACAGTCTTATCAGCAGACTAACCTCCCACGTTCAACCCTTTTTAACTTTCTTTTTTCCTCTTTTTCTTTCTGTCTCAGCTTGTCTCTATTTCATTCTGTTTTATCATATCTTATTGATTGAGAGAAACTGTATATTGTATAGGACTCACATGGATCGACATGGATAGTTTTGACTTGTTTCTGAGAAATATTATTCCTGAAGAATGCCATCAGCTGTCAAAGATGTCTCTGAAATCTGTATTCTTGCACATAGAAACAAAACAAAACAAAACAATCTGCAGAATATCGGATATTTTTACACTATCCTTTAATTATTTCTTCTTTGATTCTATTTTTATTCTGTCATGATTCTGGCTAAATCAAAAATACAAATCTCCATCTGGACATCCACAGCAAGAAACAGATTTGGTGAGCTGTGCTGTTATTCTGCTATTCACTCTCCTCATGTGTTGAATGTTTTGGTGAATTTGTTTGAGAGTGGCACTCACTGAGTCCTTTTTTTTTTGGGAAAGGTTCAGATTTGTACACCCACTTATGAGAAAAAACAGTAACCCATATTGGCCCTGTCACTCTGCTGAAATCGTCTTGGAGGAACAACTGCGACTCTTATGACCTTAAAAACATAAAACACCAAACACTGACAGGTTGCTTGGTAAATTTATGTATTGCAATAGGGAGAAAAGCAGAATTTGTCCAGAGAAATACAAGCAAAACAGCCTATTTATAGTTCTTTCGATGGGTACATCACATATCCAAAACTCTAAGTCTATATCCCATATGTTGACAAAGGAACCCATTGCCTGTAATACCCTAAGCTCTCTATTTTTCACCTTATTTATGTAACACTGCAACACACATCTGCTGTGCTGGAAGCAGCAACAACCTGAAAATACAAACACAATTTGTTTCTCTGAAAATGAACACACATATAAGTAACTGATTGTAAATAGATGATTACCATATAAATGAATGATAACCCATGAATTCACAACTGAGTTTGTTTTTACAGAGTCACACTTGATCTTAAGTTTGTCTGTTCTTTGGACAAACTAAATGAACACATTTTCTGTTCTTTTATTAGATACCTTCCCTAGTCTTATTCCAGCTTCGCTACTGAATATGAAATACACAGTCTCTTCCTCCATAATATATTGATGACACCTTATCAAATGTCAGTCAGACATTTCTGCTGCTTGATCACACTGTATGTGAACATCTGTCTGCATTTTGCAGGAGTCGGTTAGCAATTTAAAAAAAGTTAAGGGTTTGGATATCCTGCTAAATTCTACCTGTGCTGATGTCACTTGAGAGAAGAGAAGCATTTAGTTGTTGTTGAACTGCATCTGTATAGTTTGTGTGATTGTTTTCAGGTCAGATGTGAAACTGGAACTATGAAGATTATGTGTTATTGCACAACTAACTTCTTGATTAGGTCTTTTAAATGCAATAGATCAACATTTGGGGAAATTCAGAGCCTCTGCTGGTTGCCTAGCAACCTGACAGGTATGATAGTACAGTAGTCCAGCAAATAACCACAGTTGGCTATTTTTACTTTAAAAAAAATGGTTTTAAATGTGTGGATTGAACAAACAGCATGTAACAGTATGTAAAGCTTAGATGTGTTGAAAGGTGATTTTTGTTGCCATGGCATAGAGTCAAGCTAGCTGTTCCCCCTGAGTTTAGGATTTATATTAAGAAAAGCTAATTGGTTGCTGGCTGTAGGAGATTTGGTCATGTCATTTGTTAACACAACTTGTTACACTGTTCCATGTCTTTAGCTGTTGGAGCTCAGATGAAGCTGTCACCTTTGGCCCTGACAGTCCTGCGAGGGGACGAGGCCCGTTTCACCTGCAGCTCCTCCAGCAAGTGGACTGTTATGGTGTGGCTGCTGAACGGTACTGCAACACTCACCATCTCCAAGGAAGTCGGCGTCCTGCCTTCTGTCAACCCAAATGTGACGGCCGAAAAAGACAAAGGAGACGGCTGGGTGTTTGTCCTGAAGAGCACTGAGAGGCACAACCAGGGATCAGTCACCTGTGACCTCCAGGGCATTGAAAGGAAAACAGCACGTCTGTTTGTGCAAGGTTTGTACATTCACATGTCCGTGTACGTATGTCTGTAAGAGAGAACCAGCAGAGACACTATATACATGCGTTTATGCATGCATGTGTGTGGTTTACCTTGATTCATTGTAGCAGGAAGGCAACAAAGAAATGCTTCTGTTTCTATTTCTGCTTCAAAGAATTTCAAAGGCTTTTTGTGCGGCAAGCTTCTCTCAAGGATACTCAAACAACAGTCTGTGCACACATACACACATGCATACGCACGAACCAGCCAAAGAATCCAAGCAGATGGCAGGTCTCTTGAAAACCATTGCCATGTGAGAGAGTGCAGAAACACACTGAATTTAACCTTGATGAAGCAGAAAGCAGCATGTACAAAAAGAAGTAAATGAAGGGACTAAGCAAAAGTTGTGTAGCTGCTTTGATTCTGCCCACCTACCCGCTGCCTGCTCTATTCACAAAAAGACAAAAGAAGGAGTATTTAGCCTCAGCGTTCAATGTGCACATCTTAATTAAGTTTCTTTGTTTTAATTTGCTTTGAAGTGGGAGATTGAAGAGGGAAAGTTTTCAGTTTTGTGTAAAAGCAGCTGAACTGGTGCCCGAATGATCAATCATGGTGTATACCAAGGATGGGAAATCGTTAAGGCCTGTATGGTGGAGTGAAGTTGCCCAGGCATGTTTGATGGTCTCTGTGACACTGTTAATGACAGCGTGGGTGGTGTCGGAGATAGGAATTGATTGGAGCACAGATATAAATACAAGTTGGAAAGGGCCAGACTCCATGCCAGTCAGAAGAGGCAGCAGAGCAGAATTTACAGGCTGCAGCTACAGCCAATCTCTCCTCTCCTCTCCTCTCCTCTCGTCTCCTCTCCTCTCCTCTCCTCTCCTCTCCTCATTTAAAGTTTATTATACAGATGCCTTGCCAGGGGGAGTAAGCTGTGTGAGGACAGAGAGGCACATTTGCTGAGGACTTAAGATTCAGGGCTTGATAAGAATCAGTAGCTCTCTGCAGTTCTGATGGAGTTGTTATCGCGAGCTGGAAAACACTGCAGTGTGAACCAGAATTTTAACAAGCGGGAATTCCCTTATAGTGTTTACTAAAGAAAAAACATCTGATACCAGTGAAATTTCTGCATTTTAAACAGCCATACCATTTGCACAATTTAAGGACTGAACAAAAATGATGAAGGCTGGAGGAATTTCGTTTTTTGATGAAGAGAGGGTAGAGCAGTGAGAGAAATTCTATTTTTTTCTCATACTTTATTTATATTCAATCCTTTACTAGCTAAAATAATTAAATGTAAGTCTCAAATGAGGCCAACTATCTACTAGACAGGACCAAAATGTCATCTTTGAGGAAAGAACACACATGGATCACTGGTATGAGTGGTTAAATGTTTTCTCTACCAACAGCTGCACATTCACTTCCATCTGAATTACTACACAAAAAGAAGGACAAATGTAGCCTTAAAAAGCCAGCCCATGTCATATTTCAGGTTTGGATTTGATTTAATATCTTTTTATTCACAGTCTGGTTGAAAATAAATAATTTTGTTACGTTGCCGGAAATTCTGAACTTGCTAATATCCCCTCTTTTGATCCCATTGGTGACTATTGTGAATGTCAGTAGTTTAAGAACATATTAATCATTCTGTGCTGCTGACAGCACAGTTTGGGTTTACATGGAAGTAGCATGCATCAAACAAAATGACAAAACAATAAATTCTTTAAGATTTTGCTTGGATCTGTGTTTCTCTCTTGACCTTATCATTCAGTTCATTTGCATCCCTGCTACGTGCACTTGAACTGAGGGCTCAGCTAAAAAAAAAAAAAAAATCAGCACGGAAACATCTTCTCTGCACAAAGCGACAGGAAACAAAACCAATGACCCATTGCCTCCAATATATTACAGAGAGAGAGCCCCGATCGCTGCCAGTACCACAAATCCCCACTGACATATGCAGCCATTAACAGTAGTGTGTGGTGAATCAGGCCCTCCAGTCTGGATGCAGAGGATCACTATGGCCTGACATAGCCTTTGAATTAATTGTGCATCCTGGCACGCCCAGTTAACAGTCAGCAACTCTGTCCGTGATTTGTGCACTGCGGCCTCAAATATACCGCTGGAATGGAGCCACAAATTTACATCGAGGCTGGTTGGCTCTGCGCGCTATCATCCACACTCCCTGCTTTAATTGTTCCACATAAGGATGATGTAAATATGACCACACCATCTCACTGCTCTTTCTCTGCTTATTTCTTATTCTCACTCAATCACAAATGCAATGCATTTGCGTGTGCTGTTGACTGTGATCAGGAGCTGATGTGAAGGCAAAGAGCTGGAGAAAAGGAAAACTCTGACATAAATCAGAGAAGACGGAAGATGCCTGTGGTAATTAGCCTGTAGAAGTACAGGAAATATAGCCACTGGAATGAACTCCTACCCAGTGTTATAGACTGTTCATTTAATACAAACTGCATACACACCAATTCTACACATGGACATGTACAAATTAATAAAAACTATGCTTGAAATAACAATTTAGTTTCTGTTGAAAAATCACTGGAGTTAGCTGAAGGCTCCCTGCTTCACACAGCCCACTGCCAGTTTCCCTACAGTGATTAACAAACCATATGAAACCTTATTTCAGGGATCACTTAGGTTGGAGCTTTGTGAAGGAGTGCTGATGTCATTCTTTTTCTGTTCAGATGTATCAATCAGCCATGATCGCCAAGAGCTCCTCATCAGTCAGTGCAAATGAGGCTGCTGGTTCCTCGCCAGCCTTTATTCCATAAGAGTGGCTGAAGTGCACTATCAGAACCGGTCAATAAAAGAATAGGATGGTGTTTATGACACCAAATCAGACATCAAATGAAAGCTCCTGGAGAAAAGGGACAGCCAATAATGCGTACAAAGCATCTGAGGATTCAAACCTAAATCAACACCGACATGTCATTCGCTTAGACAAAGCACCGACGCTTCTGCAATTATCTTTCTGTCTATAGCAATTGTCTGTTGCATCCACCGCCGTTCATTCTGCCAGACAATAGACTTCACATATGAGATACTGTATCTCCCTGGGTTTTCGGTGGCTTATTTGGCTGGCAGGGAAAGGAGATGAAGGGGAAAAGAGGAGAAGCATTTGTCAGCCAATTGAGACTTAGAGACATGTGATCAATCACTTGGGACAAATGAAAGCCATCTTTTGTAAGCGATCGGGCCAACTGAAGAGGTGATGTTCTTGTCTGGGTAGAGATGCATTCATCCAAATACATGAATTTCAAAGGAGGCTGTTGATGAAATTCATAGAATCCTACCCAGTTTTGTCAACATTCATAAGCACGCTTACACTTATGCATACGGTAGTTGCAAATGTGGATACAATATGCTGCATTTCAACAAGGAAAGGAAATGCATCATTCAACATTGTAAGTGCACTTGTTTTTCTAAATGCAGAAGTGGGCAGCGTGACAGTCTTTGGGGAGAACAAGCTGGCGTTTAAGGGGCAGTCGGTCCTGTTTGAATGCCAAGCTGCAGGATGGTACCCTCAACCAACTTTACGATGGCAAGTGAATGGCAAAACGGTAAATACAACAGACATTCTCACATTTACCATCTTTAAAGACCCTGTCTAGTGAAAGTTAAGTTTAGTTAATAGTTAATTTCACTTAAAAAGCAATTAGACAGGCCTGGTAGCTCAACCAGAGATGGCGTCCCATGACAGGGAATATAGTCACTGACACAGCAGTCATGAGTTCAAATCCTGCTCATGGCCCTTTGCTGCAGGTCTCTGCCCATTCGTCTCCCCCCTTTCCTGTCTCTCTCCTCTGCTCTACTAAAAATAATTAAGACAAAAAATTAATTTATTAAAAAAAGGAATTAAACAGATTCAGATTGCTTCAGCTCAGCTTATTCAAGTGAAGTTGTGTGATTGACTCAAACATTTGAGGCTGTTCCCCTGTTTCACCCTGAAAAGCTCTATAGTTGCTTTGCCTTTATGTTTCGTATTGCTCTATCATAAAATGTTGCATTGAGTTTTGATATATGTGGCTGAACCTGAGGACAAAGAATGTTGCTATATATCTCTGCATTCATCCTATTGCTTCCGTCTGCAGTAAAATCCTCAGTATGATGGACTTTTATGTGTTGTTTTTCATGCAGCATAATTGTGATGCTGTGCTTGTTTTCGTCCACCTGCTTAGGGACAACAGATGTAAATTAGCTGCTAGGTGGCAATTACTTTCAATTGTGAATTGTCCCTGCAAAAATAAACAGTAAAATTAAATAAATGCCAGTGTACCACGTCAGTTGGCAGTCATACATGTCCAAACCACATCAGGTGAGGTGGGACTTTGGCTCATGAGCTTTTTTCCACACATTTGTCATTTCTTTTAATAGTTTATAGAACTTGTGAGGTTTGCAAGTGCATCAAGTTTTCTCTTGACAACCATCCACCAGAGCATTCTCGACGTGCTTTGCAGTCATAAAGGGATCTTTCTTCTGCATGCAAATGATTTTTCCAGTCATCAATAAGACTCGTGCCCCTTGGCCTACAAGGCCATTTGCCATTTTCTAATTTTCCAGGTATCGATTCTGGCAAAACAAAGTCACAGTGTGAGATTTAAGTTCTAGCTTGTGCAGGTGAATTACTTTTTTTGGGGAGAAAGTGTCCCAAAGACTTGTCCTGACCCTTTAGGGAACACTGTATGTGGGCATTATTGTAGCAAAGGTATTTGTCCATGCGTATGGAGAGTTGTCTGTCTGTATCTCAGTCCGTTTGTCCAAAGTGAGATTTGTCAATATGTTAAAGAAGTTGTCAATGCGAATTGGAATCTGCAAAAGTCATCTCACAATTTATCTGTCTGTAATTAGGTTTTCAAATGTGTAAAAAATCTGCTCACCTGTATTAAAATTTGGACATGTAATAAGAGTTGTCAGTGCATACAAAGAGGCGTCAGTGTGTACAGAGGTTGTTGAGGAAATTTTCTATGATCTACATAAAGTCCAGTAGTCCGAGTTGTCTTTGTCTCGTTTTATTCAAAGCTTTGAAGGTACAGGTCATACAGAATGCAAGCAGTCTGCAGGACAGTACACATGAGTGCAGGCAGCGTAGTATTCTTATACATGTACAGGCGTGGTCTTTACTTCAACGGTAGTATAACAATCCCATGCTGGAAAACAACAGCTGGGTGTACAGGGTGTACTCATTCACAGACATTAGAAGACTAAACACGCAGGATCAGGCATCAATAGTCTAAACACATGGGATGCACAACTTCTTCTTCCCATGTACAGCCACTAGTGTTTACCTAGATGTTATGGGAACACATTTTGGGACTGTAACCTTTCCACTCAGCTTTAATGAAAGTTAGAGAAACTTAGAGAAACTTGCTTTAACATTCTTCATGCAGATGCAGTATTTTTCCATTACAAGGTATTCGTAGTTGAAAAGTCTATGTATTTAAGTTGAGCGGCTTCCCCATTGACAACTCTTATTACATGTCCAAATTTTAATACAGGTGAGCAGATTTTTTACACATTTGAAAACCTGATTACAGACAGATAAATTGTGAGATGACTTTTGCAGATTCCGGTTTGCATTGACAACATCTCTTACACATTGACCAATCTCACTTCTGACGACCGGATTGAGATACAGACAGACAACTCTCCATACATATGGACAAATAGTTTTGCTACATTAATGCCTCTATACACTGTCATGGTGAGGTACACATTATATAAAGAAGAGATGAAAAAAGATGATTTGATCAACCATATATCCCTTTTAAAAAATGTTTTAAAGATTTTTTTTGTGCTTTGCCACCTTTAATGATAGTTAACAGTGAAGATAGACAATAGAAACATGGGGAGGAGAGTGGGGGAATGACATGCAGCAAATGAGCCGCTGGCTGGAATCGAACCACGGCCGCTACGTCGGGGATTATAGCCCCTGTACGTGGGTCGCCCGGCCTGCCCGGCCTACCCGCCCTACCCGCCGAGCTATCTGGGCGCCCCACCATATATTTCCCATTTTACGCAATTGAAATGTTCTTTGGTCACCATTAAATTTATCCTGCTGCAGCTTAAGCTGTGCTTTGTGTCTGATCACTAAAATGGAAAAACAAAAAGCTGGCCATGAACACTACTAGCTATTGCTTGAACCCTGCTAAATGAAAACAGAACTCTGTTATCAATCAATGTTGAAATTCATCTGCTAGAAGCAAAGTCGATTATCATGTCATTACATTTGAACTGCAATGTTGCCTTTGGAGTTTATATCAAATATGTACATTATCTACATATTTGCAAATCTAAGAACAATCAAGCAATTGCTTTGGATCCTATTTTGCTGGGTTGAGCTATAGCTAATATTTCAAATGTCAGCAAACAATAACATGGATGTGGACACTAAAGATACAACTGAACTGTTCTCTCAAAAATCTGTCTGTGCAGTAAACATTTGTTGGTGATCTGTTCCTTTAAACTCAGTTGAGTTTGTGATACTTACAGAATAACGCTGTCAGATTGTAAATGTTCCAATTACTGAGCAGAATGAGCTCTAAATAATAATAATTCTCTCTCCCTGGGGAATGGTGTGGAGGTGAGCCAGGCCGAATACAACATCAGCAGTGAAGAGTCGGGAAAGAGTCTCTTCACTGTGACCAGTAACCTCAGCGTGACGGCAGCAAAGAGTTCTAATGTGGATTGTCTGGCCTCCGTGTCTGCCCTCACTAAACCACTGAACAGCAGCATCCGTCTAACAGTGGGTGAGAAAACGCACACATCCCATTTTACCTTAAACAACCCGTACATACATGCACACAAATGCACAGTCAGAGTTGTCTGTCAAGCCTCACTTTGTTCTGTCCTAGTTAAGTTTTCTTCCTCTGCGTTTCTTTGTGTTTCTCTCTTTTTTAATCTGTCTCTCTTTGTGTTTCATTTTGTTCTCTCCCCATTTATTCCCTGCCCCTTTCTCATGTGAATCATCACTGAGTATTATTATAGAAGAGGAAAGTGGAAGAGAAAAGGGCTGCCAAATCAACACTGCAGGAGTTTGCATCACAGTGGAGCTGTGGCTGTGAGCCTCCAAAGCTTTCAGATGTTGTACAAATAATGCATTTTTATCTATGCAATGTTCAATTTGTAGTTGCAGTTGTAACATTTTCTTGACTCACAGCAGTTTGCCTCAGCGAAAACCAGCTTGCCGACTACAAATTAAAACTGGAAATTAAACACCGCTTTCTCTACTCTCAGCCTGCCAATGTCTAATTGAATTGTAGAGCTACAACACTGCTTCAGCATTTCTTTACTAAAAACAATGATGTGACCTTCTCTCCCCCAGTTGCAGAGGTGGTGCAGGAAGACGATGACTGCACAGTCCCGCTGGCGTTGACCGCCTCCCTCTCTGCACTTCTGCTGCTCATCCTGCTCTGCATCTGCACTGTCCTCTGTTACAGACAAAGGAGACAAGCAAGTAGGCACTTTTCTCTTCCTTAAATTGCTCGAGGTGAATAAACGTCAGCTCGCCCTGCGCTTTTCCAGTGCAGAAACTGTGATTAAAGTATAATGAAGAAGATAGGTGGTTGCATGCCGTGACTCGGCACTGCCCCATGGTGGCCTTCAACAAGGGCACGCAGTATTTTTTCTGACAAAAGCAGAACATTAGTTGTCAGCAGAAAGCTTTACTTCTTGGGAAACAGCAGCCACAAAGGTTAGAGAAGTAGGATTGCAGAGTTGGTAGTTTGAGTCCCAAATCAGCGCCAGAAACGGACAAGACGGAGCACTGATATTATTCCTCATCCTTTTTGCAAGGCATCATCAACACTGCTGTTATCTGTAAACAGATTAAATGTGACTTTAGTTCAGTCTTTTACTCAGTTATGAGTACCTTATCTATATCTCATAATAACATCCATTACACAGAACAAACCTCTTCATATGTTTTCCTTGAGTATCAACAAACAGACCATTACGTAACTGTGAATCAGAGATAAAGAGATGTACTAAAAGGATGTTTATGCAGTTTATTTCTAAATTTTATAAAATCATCTGGCTTGAATGTTATACTGCACTGCCTTTTAATAATGTTGTCTATGAAATACCAGACAAATAACAGTAATTCAACTTTAATAAGGCACATAGTTTGTCTGGGGCTACATGATGTTGCAGAAGAAGAGGCTGCAATTTCAGGGACGATTCCCTATAAAAAAAAAAATAATAAAAAAAAAGGAGCTGTGTCCCATCATCTAAACCCTGTCAATCAGTGGTGGAGTCTGATAAAGACCACTGAGATGAAAAGAAAAGCTGACAGTTGTTTGGTTGAAATATAGAGACGCTGGACAGACTTTCAACCTGTTTGCCAAAAGAATTACAGCTGTTGGTACATCAGCCGAAAGTACACCTCAGGGAACACGAGGTCCTGACTCACATCTGGTTCCTGCCAGATGAGTCCGCATGTTTGACTGAACATACTGTAACACATGGCCACACAGAGTGGACACAGCTTGTGTAGTTAGGGCATCTTATTAGCTTCCTTGCAGGGCATGACAAGAAGTGATTGGAAATGGGGGGAAACCCTCACTGCATATCTTATTTTCTATTCTTGTATTTTTGTAGGGATTAAACAACCTGGATCTAATGTGTTGATTAGGAGGATTTCATTAACTTTAATTGGAGTCACTCTGCTTCCCTGTTTCCAGTCTCTGTGTTTAGTGATGCTCAGCAACTGCTATCTGCATCTTCATACCTATTGTATAGCTATCAAAGCGTTATCAATGTAATCATCCAAGTTTCACCGAAAAAAAAAAAAAAAATTCAGCGAGCATAAATAAAGTCTAAAGGTGACAAAGGCCATCTCTGAGAGGATTCTTGGTCTAGGAGGCGGTGGAGGCCTGTTTGCGTGCGATAACAAAAAGTGGCCCTGAGTCACACATTTTAAGTCAGTGTAATCCCCATGACTGATTCTGGACCATTGCAAATCATGGCCATGGTTTGGAGCTAAGGGATTATCATAAAGCAGGTGTGACCTTTCTCCTCCGGCAGCTGATTCTTTACCTGAAGCGGCTGATACCTCCTTCACCATTGTCCTTGCTCCAGTCTTACAGCTTCAGCGCTGCATCCCCGAGCAAGTTAAATTAACTTCATGAGGATGTTTCACATGTTAGAGGATGTGGCACACTTCCAAGTCACTAAGCTCTTCTTTGAGTAATCCACCTCAATGGGGAGTAATGTATGCTTTGTAATTATTGGAAAAGTAGAAGGGATCTAATACAGTCACCCTCAAAGACTTTGGCCAGCGTGACAGCAGGGATTTAAAATATAATAACAATGGCTATTTCCCTCCAAAAGGAACAGTTTATATCTCTCCTGAGGCAAGCACCATCTGCACCATTGTTATATTGTTGTGTTTTCGCTGTGGCCAGGAGGACCTTTGGCAAAGGCAACTATGAAGCCATGTTACAAAACTCATTAACACTCAGCTCCAGCTTTCACTGTTGAATTGTAAGCTGACTGGAGGCTATGATATTAGAGCGGAACCCAAAACTAATAAACAGCGGGACATTTACAGCTTTCATATTGCTGTAGATGCAGTGAGCAAGCACATTGGTTCTGTGGTCAATGCAGTGAGAATAATAAAGTTAGCAGCTGATAGCTCATAATTGTAAAGCCCCCCCCCTTTTTTTTTTTACCTTTCAGAAGCAAGCCCACAGGAGGCAATAAGGTAAGATTTAAAAGCTTATTTTCTAGGCATCTTTTGCTTTGTGCAGCTATTTTTATACAATGAAAACCACAGATTTTCTTTACTTTTTAAACTTTTAAGATTTACTCTGGCGTTTTACAAGAAAGTGACTTTCTTTGAGAAGAAGAAGCTTCTACTAATCAGAGACACAGCACTGACTGTATTGAGCTCCATTTATATTTTACATGAGCAAATATGAAGACTCAGCATGAATCTTAGTTAATACGTACGACTTATTTCTGGGAATAAATGGGTTTTTATTGATCCTCATTATAAAAGAAAATTGAAGACATGAATTTGAAATTACATACATTAAAAAGTCCCTACATTTTGCAGCAACTTAATTAGGATTCAAATTGTCGTTAGCTCATTTAAGAAGCTGATATATTAAACATTATATTTGTCAGCAATTCCGTACAGCTGAAATACAGAGTCAGAGTTGAGCACTTTGGTTGGGACCAATAAAATATAAGGAAAAATGATGATGGCGTTCATTTTTTATCTGTCGAAGCACTTTGTGATGAAAACAATGCAGAGGCCCGTGATATACTGCAGCTCGGTGGGAAAAGAAAATTGTCTCTTCACAACAGCGTGGCCTCTGACAATGTGACTCTGCCATATCTCAGCTAAAGGTTATCTTTTCCATTGGACCGTTCATTTGGGGATTTGCAGGTTCGACCAATCGGTGTTTGGGAGAAGCCCGGTTGCTGAGGCAACAGGGGGGAAGGTCAACCTGGGATACTCAAATGAAGGCCCCACAGGTGAGACAATGACATAGTTCACTGTGATAATTGTTTAAATCAAGAACATGTATTAAAAGTTCCTACTGTGCTGCTTTTTGATCGATTCACAAATGACTACAATACCACTAGTAAAATAGATTTTTAGTCATTACCAGTGAATGAAAAGTTACTCAATGTGTTTTTGCCCCTCAGAGACATTTCAGCATAATATAGCAGTGTCACATGTATATTTTCTCTATTGGCCACCTTTCAAGTGTTGACCATTTTTGACCACAAGTTAGACAAGTTTCAGTTTTTCTTGTAAAACTTGCATGAATCATGTAATTTATTGTATTTATCTTAAATTCTACAATATAATAATGTCTTTAATATTCACTGAAATGGGTTTTACAGTTTCAGTAAGATTGAAGAGCCTGCAAAATATTCACACTTTTACTTTAAACAATGGCTTCTTTTAATGTAAATTATATATGATTTGTGTAAGAAAAATGAGAAAAAAACTGGCATGTTTCTTTTGTTCATTGCTTTATCACATTGAA